>NC_046156.1:26778460-26815960 GCF_011064425.1 Rattus rattus
ATTCCTGATACAGTCTATTTTGTTAGTTTTTGTTCTTATCCTTAAAATAAGTCGTAGTGAGAGACAAAGTTGTTCAGAACCTAAGAGAGACCACAGAGATATCTCAGCTAACAAAATGCTGTTTTTGCAAGCCTGAGGACCTGTGTTTGAGTAAACAGGGCCCACATAAAATTCAAAGCTTAGAAAATTGTGTCCATAACCCCAGAACTGGGGAAGCGGATCCAAAATTGATTCACGGAGCTCGCTGGCCAGCTGGTGTAGCTACAAACAGCAAACTCTGTTAGAGACCATGTCTCAGAAAGGTAGACAGTAAGAAAGGTAGACACTAATAAGTACCTCTGGCCTTGGCATGTGCATACAGGATAGGGACATCTGTAACTCACACCACACAGAATGAAAAGAGGAGTAAAAGCCCCTAAGAGACAAAATGACATTAGCCATGAATAGAAACAACTCTTGAAGTATCTTAGTACTTAGATCTTCCAAGAAGACCGTACTTTGGAAAACTAACTAAAACATAATCTTAGCTGCAGTCTCTGACTCTGAAATCACAAGATATCACAGAGATTTTATTCGCCTATATGGTAAAATATTTTAGACGTATAAAATGGTTTCCCAAGTGGGATGGAAATGAAATATTCCAAGTTTCCACATCACAAAAATTCCTCTTATTAAGCCACTTTTATGAGAGTCTGGTTGTCTCCCCTAAGTTTATGTTCGGATTGATCCCCTTCTTCCTTCTCGGGGACTTTAGAAAGCCAGTCTCCATCCCATCCACACAGTTGGCTGCCGTGCTCAACGCCAGGAAGTCATTCCTTTCCCTTCATGTGAATCTTTTCATTTATCTAAGAAATAAACTTGCTTCTTTCTATGCATTCATTTATTTCGTGTTTCTTAAGAGGCTATAGAGAGAAAGCAGGACTTAGACTTTCGGCTTTGAAAATTCCCACAAGTAACTACATCTGGACCGAGTGAACAGACTTTAATAGAGAGTTCAAAAGTTTTATCTCTACTTTTAATATGGGCCGTGTTTGATAATGGGTTGGAGCAAAAAGTTCAACATACAGAAAAGTAACTATAGAAGTTTCCAAATTAAAGGATATTGAAAAAAAGTTAGGAATGGCAAAAGCTGCTTTCTCTCGTTTGTCCACTTGTTTGGTTACGACTTAACTCTCTTGATGCCCTTTCCCCTGGGGAAGCCACTAGACTTCTTGCTACAGGGCTACAGGGAAAGTGTACAGAAAACAGTGCTCTGTAACCCTAGTCGGCACTGACTGCAGCGGGTTTTTAAGTCCTTGTCTGAATTTGCTCCACAGGACATCGGCATTCTCACTGGCATCCTAACGGGAAGGCAAAAAAACCCAAAATCAACAAGAGGAAGAAACACTTGGATGACTAGATAGGCATCAGAACTTACTTCATTCTGAGCTCTGATTCGGGTCTCCCTAAATCAGTGTTCTGCAAGCTCCGAGACAGTTCCTGGCATTTTAGGGCCTTTCCCATCACAGCCACGATGTTGCGAAACGAATAAACTTGCCTTTGTGGTAATTAGAGGAAATTATTGTAATTAATTAGATTCCCCTTCTCTGCTACTTCACTCTCTAACAACAGTTAGTAATTAAACCGTAAAAGAATGAGTGGGCTGTCTCTACTGCGCATGTCCTTCCTCACTGCCTCTTTATCACACTATGACAGGCCTGTTCTGGTTGAGAACAGCTTTACGACATGTATGTCTACTCACTACATGTCTATTATTCACTCTAAGTCTAGGGGCATGTGCTGTTTGCATCTTCTGTCATATAAGTAACCCACGAAGGAATTCATTTCTTAAAATAATTCATCTATTTCTTTCGAGTCTATTATGATAAAGGAGAATGTTGACGTATCGATATTAGATACAAATTTTGATGTGACATGATAAAGAAATGGTCTCGATATCGCATGCTTTTCCTTTTTCTAGAAAGTCAAGAATCGCCAGTGTGCTATGTGCTCTAAAGTAGCAATTCTTCACTCATTAAATCTTTCAGTAGAAAAAAAAGGGTGTTCTGACTCTGTTGAAAAGCTGGTACATTTTGTGGGTTGTGTATTCTGTTAAGTTTTTCGGAGCTGAACAATATTTAATATTTAATTATAGTAACCATGTCTTAACACCATGTTAATTTTTAATCTTATTAAAACTTCTAAAACCTTGACATTTTCACAACGAAATGGTATTATAATTCCAAAAGAGTCGACCAACCATCTGACAATAAATTTTAAAATGTTTTAGATTTATAAATTATTTCAAGTGCTCGTATTTGTAGCTATGAACAGACTGTTCCAAAAAAAAATGGCAATTGTAAAGAGTCCTGGAATTCTTTTGCAAGCATGGGGTCGTAGGTTTTCCCCTTCTGGTGTTACTGACATTAACAATTCAGTTACAGCCATGCACTGTAGATCAGCAGAGCGGTGGTTATTATGATTATAACCACATCATGTAAATTCATTGATATTCAAAATATACTTCATATCCTCATCTACTAAAACTGTGCTCACACAATTCTCTTAGGTGTGTCATATGCTGCACAAGTCAGACAAATCCAAGAAACCAGCTCCCAACTGTACAGGGGTAAGACCATCTACCATGCCTTCTTGTCTCTACTTCTTACAGACCTGTGTGGCCTTGAACTAGTTACTGCATCCATCCGGGCATCCCAAAGCCATACTCAGTGAAGCTTCTTGGAGAGTGAGGTGATGTAATAGATGTGAACTGGTTTAAGCAATGGTCTTTACAAAGCCTGGCGTCAGCTCCTGCAGTTGTTTCCACGGCCATGGCACCGGTGAGAAAAGAAACTTGCAGATGACCCTCAGGTCTCAGCTGAGCACAGCAAACCTCAGACCGCTCCTTGATCCAGAGCCTGTGAATCTGGCAGGATGTGACTGACATCTTTATTTTTGCTATCCTCTGGCTCTACGGGTTTGACTAGGCGGGATCCCTCCTCCTTAGGTTTGAATATGCAGAACGAGTCACCGCTGTGTTAGAAATATCTATGAGACCATCATCGGCATCAAAGACAGTGTCTGCATCGTATTAAATTTATTTCTGAATCTTTATTTTAGGCTGTCAAATCTTCTATGCATTTAGTTTATATATGCATAATAAAATATTGACAAAGCTTTCTCTATCAATTTAGCCCAGCCCCTATGCGAATTCCTGCATTAATTGTAATGCTTTGGCATTGGACGCACATACATCTAACTTTTTTCTTCCTGAGGATTATTCCTTTTAGCATTTAGGAATGACCTTTCGTTTTTTCACCTCACCGCCATTTCAAGTTGAGTTGTCCATTAGCCCTGCAGCTAGAGTTTCTTACTGGGTATTTTGCTGCATCAAATCTAATTATACTTTGTTTCCTTTAATCCATTATGTCATGCAAATATTATAGCTCACACTGAGTCCCGGCTCACCACTAGACTGCTGATCCACTGTACTTGACCTACTAACCTCTATTTGCTTTCTTCTCTAATCAATAAGACAACAGTAGACAACTAGGGGAAGAAAAGTTACAGTTATCACCAAGAATTAGAATTTTCTAAACCGTTCTGGCACAGAATTTTAATGAAGACTGTGATTTCAAGGGCCAACTGGGGACAGATCGTTTAAAAGGAAAAAAAATGAGGATTTTTGAGGATTTTCAACCAAAAAGGGGGAATATCATTTGCTTTCTCTTTCCACATGTTATTGTTCTCACATTCTCATTTTATATCTTGTAAATATGTTTGTTTCATGTTTAAATAGGCCAGAGACTTAGGGGAAAATGAAATACTGTTGCTCTGGTAAAGGGGCATAGCAGTACACTGACTCCTAAGGACATACTGCTATCCCCATGGATGGGTACCTTGTTCAGTCATCATCAGAGAAGCTTCCTCCTACAGCAGATAGGAACCAATAGAGACCTGAGGACTGATGTGTGGAGAGTGAAAGACCATGGGAAACTCAGTTGTATGCCTCCATGAAATGCCTCCCTCGGGGCTCAGGGACCACTACTGAGACGGAAGCAGAAAGATAGTTAGAGCCAGAGAGGATGCAAGGCAGCAAGGAATCAAGGCCTTCTAGACACAACAGGGCTGGCACACATATAAACTCACAGAAACTGAGGCAGCATGCTCAGGGCCTCTACAGTTCTGCCCACGTGGGATCTTAGAACTGAAAAAAGTAGACACGTGCCCCTGTCTATTACCCAGAAGCCATATCCATATAAAGGCCCCTTGCAAGTGAGAAATTAGTTTGCTCCATGGGAGTCTTGCTAGAGAAACAAACTACTCTTAAGGGTAGGCTGCATGTCCAGCAGTAGATGTCTAACAGAACACAAACTCAGCTGAATCCTTAGACGTTCTTCAGATCATGATGATCACCTGGAACTTTTCTTTCTTCTTTAAACTCACAGGGACTTTGCATATATTTTAGCTTCTGGTTTGGGGTTTTTGTGGTGTTTCTGTTGTTCAAACATGTATCTTTGGCTCCACATGACTTTCATATGTTCTTGCTTTGACGATTGTTTGGTTGTTTTACCATATTCCAGTTTTTTATTTTATTATATTTATTATTGTTATATAGATGCTTGTTCGAAGGTGTAGGGGACAGAGAGTCTTAATCAGAATATATTGTATGAATAAAATAGTCTATTTTCTTTAAAGAAAAGAGAAAAGGAGCCAATTGCAACACAAGTCTTCTCAATTAAAAGCAGGAGAAATCGTAGCACTCCACCAAAAGAAAAATTGAATGCGTATACCTTCGTCAATTGTTTTAATTTTTTATGGAATTTTTCAGTTTTCTTCCTCATGAAGTCATTATGTTGAGGCAAAAAAAAAAAAAAAAAGCTTTGGTTGTTTTGGTGTCCAGTGAAATCCAAGCATATGTAGTAATGTAAGATGCAAGATTAATTTAGGAATCTGTAAAGTATTTTAAGTTCATAATTTCAAATGAAGTTAAGATTTGACTTTCTGCACTACATCCTGGACAATTAATTTACACACACTAGGTGACAGAGATTACTGGACAGTGGCCCAGCAGTAGCCAGTACATGCTTCTAGCAAAAAGTTGCCTTCTGTGAGTTACTATGTCTTCACTAAAGAGCCGACACATGTGTGTCACTTCAGAATCACACTCTGGCATTTAGAGAAAAGCATGCATCTGTGGATATGTTCTTGGACTTTTCGCACAGTGAAACTTCTGCAAAGATAAGCCTGATTAGTTGAGACCTATTTAGTATCCACTCTGGACTCTAATCACACACAAGGCTGCCGTCTGTGATGCAACGTGATCAATTTCCTGCGCATTTTCTCATTAGCACAAACTCTCCATCCATCCTCAAATTTTAACAACTGTAATTTTTCCAAGAATGTACTTGTGTTTTTTATTTAAATCTCATCTGTTAGGAAGTGCAGGGATGTCTTGCCCATTGTTTGCAAATAGTCATGTTTGAGAGAGCAGATTGTAAGCCTCTGGGTCCTTCCATTCTTTAAACAACATGCATCATAGCGCAGAGCCTGGAAATCATCATTCTCTGAAGGCAGCCTCACGCCTACCAGGCTTCGCAGTCACAGGTCTCTGGTTTATAACAGAGTCCAAGCAGAAGGACAGTCACAAGGAACTGCCTTCAGACAGTTATCTTCGTTGTTATCATCTGTGTGTTACAGAAGCGTAATTTTTGGCTATTGGTTTTAAGATTTCAATTCAAAGGGAAGAACTGATTTACTGAAAGCATCATAATCACTGACCAGAAAAAGGAGTGAATGACAGCTAAGGTCCTCAGTGGTTCCATCATCCAACCAGTTATGTGTTTATTCACTAGTCAACTGACTGGGTGAGCTATGGACTACACAATAGGGAGCAAGCATGTGTGCTTCTAAGGCAATCACTATTGTGATACACTTAGATAAGTGCTCTGGGTAAATCTGACCCTGCGCTGAGCCAGTACAGAGCAAAAGGATCAACTGTGGGCAGCGTCAGAGAAAAGAAAACCTAAGTTAAACTCAAGCCAAGATCTGAAGGCTGCCTAGCACTTGACTGGCGGAAGAACAATGGAAGGAACTGGAAATGACATATGTGACATCCTCATGACTGATGCCCCCCCTAAAAGAAACAGCGGAGTGATTGGGGGGAGATCAAGGTGTAGTGACTTGCTTGGTCATCATCATCTAGACCGTTACAAAAAGACTGTTTAGAGGACGGTCAGTGATCCTGTCCCGGGTCTGTCTTCTTCACTGGGAGTCTTGTCAAACCTGATACCTAGCACACAATGCTGGACACAACGATTGATAAATATCTGTCAAAGTGGGGAGAAAGCAAGGAAAGAATGAATGGAGAAAGATGATAGGGAGGGAGGGAGGGGAGAGGGAGGGAGGGAGGGAGGAAGGGAGGGAGAGAAAAGGGTAAGAGACCTCTTTATTGAGGAGATGAAGAAGGGACCTAAGATCTGAAGAGGTCTTAATCAAATTCAGCTCAGTCTCTGGCCTGGATGCGCAGACCTTTTGCAGAACTCCCAAGGTGGTTTTACGTAAGTTACTACTGTTCTTTTATGCTTGGGAATAATAAACACAAGATAACCAGGGAGCTTGCTTAAGGTGGCACAGTCGGATCTCCTCCAGCGGACTATGCTGTAAGCACTCAGGAGCACATGCACAACACACACAGATGTCTCTTATCTCCCACTGTGGTTTGTGATTCAGACTTTTAAAGGAGACAAAATAACGAGACCCTGATTTATGCATCCTTAAAATGATCACAAATATTGTTCACTCTCAGCTAAGTTGCTGGGAAAGTGGATCTGAGAGAGAGAGATTGTATCGATCAGGCAGGGAAGTAACTGAGTCTTCATTTTCCTTATGGATTTCTGTGTGAATTTCTGTGCTGCTGGGGCTGGCTAAGAAGTGAAGAGCAGCAGATTTTTATGTCAGAAGAAGAAACGGGTCACTCCTCCCTGACTCCCCACGACAGGATCAAGTAAAAGGACACTGCTTCAAGTCTATCACCCTCCTCTTCCTCCCCACGTGCCCCATGTGGATTTCACAGAAGCAATACTGCTCAACTTTGAGAAATGCCCAGATTCTAACAAAGTATTCAAGGAGACCTCTTCAAGTTTGACCTAAGGAAGTCCTGGTTCCTTTCTGGAATTATGTGTGTGGTTCCTGGAAACTGTGGCTGATTTATGTTTCCTCTTCATTTTTAATTTAGGAGTCAGTTGCCTCAACTAAGCAGTTTTATGGTCTCCGCTCAGAATCAAACCTGGGATGCCTGCATCATCTGCTTTTGCTCAAAGTTCAGGCTGAAGCTTGGGACTCTCGTGGTTTGTCCATCTCACAATCTGTAGCTGTTTTTCTAGGTTTTAAACCCATTGTCTAAAACCATCCCATGGCTGCCCATTGTCCTCTGTTTTCCTTGCTCTGTCCCTTGTCATTCCCTCTGGCTCTCCACTCAAAAATTCAGTGCCATTTCCACTCCAGAATTACATCGAATATTTTCTTCTGAAGTTATTCGAGCCAGAGGTCATGTTTAGGTAGAGGAGATCAGAGCACATATGTGATACAAATAAAAGATCAGTTCTGTCCCTCCATATTCTTCCAGACACTCCCATGCTCCTTTTCTACTCTCACCAGAGAAGCTTTGAAAGCTTTCATACGCACTTTGAGTGATTGTTTCAGATATGATTTCCCTCCCAGACTTCAGTAGTAGGAAGGAACAATCATTGTGTAATTAGCTCGTATATGAGACGAAGAGAGCAGCCAAAAGGAAGACGTGGGATCCTCAAGGTGACAGAAAGACCCCAAGATTTACAACTGGTCACGTTCTCCTGTTCAAATACGAGGCTGAAAACCTGAAGAACCAGGTGAGGTGGTCGGAACAAAGGATGACAGAGAGTCTTCCTGTCAGTTTCAAGGCTTGGTGTGAGTCAAATAGACCTTTGTGAAACCCCAACTACTGGCTTTTTAAGATAGGATTTTACTACTCAGCTTAGAAGGGTATGTAAGTCTCTACACTCCTGCCTCAGTCTTCCTCATGCTAGCATTGCAGGCTCAGTTGCATCACTGTTGTTTGAATCAGGCCTCTTGATCTTGAGTCAAAGGTAGTGCAATCAAACCAGAGAGCCTCGGTTTAACTCCCAATCCTACCACTTAGGAGATGTGTGATGTTTACCATCTATTAGACTTTGGTTTTCTACTAAAAAAAGGACACTGGTCATCTACTTTGCAAGGCTATTGTGAAGGCCAAGTTAATTAATTAATGTGAAGAACTGAAAACATTTTCTAGCAATTATAGGTGATTAAGTAGAAAGGCAACACACTTTTGTAAGCTTTACGAATGTGTGTGTGTGTGTGTGTGTGTGTGTGTGTGTGTGTGTGTGTGTGTGTGTGTGTGTGAATTACAATCTGTCGATCTGTCCAGAAGTGAGTAACGGCAATCTAGTTCCACCAAAATTATTTTCCTCTGACTGGATGATGTGTCAATAGTGACCTTCCCTGCTTGGCATAGAACAGACCCACAACCACAGCTGTAATTTCCAGTGTCATTACTCTGATGATCCTGTGATCCTGCATTCTCTTCATTAATGCCAAAGCATCCCCAACAGATCCCCAAGGAAATTGCTTTGCTGTTACAGAGCCTCTCAAAGGATTGACCCAAGTGGGGCTCATGGGCTTTGGTTGAAATCAAATCTTTCTACCACTACAGTGCCCTAGTATGTGAACTCCTCTTACTGGATACAAATGGTTTATTTGATTCAACTTGTGGAACTGGAAAAATTCCAGTTGTTACTGGAACAATCCTCCAGGCAAGGCAGTTCTAAACTCTAGGTCCATACCTCAGATGTTTTTCTTGTTCCTAAAGAGATAGAGAGAAACCAGAAGCTACCAATCCACTTTTATTCTGTTTCTTATGAAATTTTGCTATTAAATGCAATCAAACACATCTTTGAAAAGGACCAGAAGTAAAAATTTCAAATGTCAATTCAATTGTCTGGAAACAGAAAAGGGAATCAGCTGAGTGCTAATGTTTTGTTTTAAACTTCTCAAACACAACAAATTGGATTTTGTTTGTCTCTGTTTTGCTGTACTGATGTAAACATTTATTTGGTGGCCATCTTACAATTGTTCCCAGGACTGATTTTTGTTGTAACACAGAAATGTTTTCCTGCTTGATGTTATCTCTGGGAAAATATACAGAGGATGGAATGAATGTATAAGATCTACTTTCAAGATAAACTCGGACACTAAGTTTTTAAGAATGATTTATTTAGTTTTATTTTTTTCCATGTATGTCTGTGTGGAACTGAAGCTACAAACATTAACTGCCATGTTGGTGCTGGGAATTGAACCTGGGGACTCTGAAAGAACAGCCAGAACTCTTAACTTCTGACCAATTTCTCCAAGACAGTAACTTTCTGAATACTACTGAGTGGTTCCTTCTCAAATGCATATCTTTGTATTACACACTTAAGCTCTCCTAAAAAAAAGAATTGTTATATTCTTCATAGTCCATGTTTCATCAAAGACATGCTAGCCACCTAATTTCACTCAATGCATTTCAAGATGAATTATTGAGCATCTTACGTCTTTCCTCTGCTCATACTGGAAGGGTAAAAAACAACAGGATAAATGGTACATTGATGTAATAGAACAGTTGAATATGCAGCTCTGAGATCACAAATCAGTGGCATCTACACCACTACCCATAACAGGCCAGACCTCTTAAAGTTCATACATCTGAAAAAAACAATGCCTTAAACACACGGCCCTTCTCCGTGCACGGTGTTGCTAATACTAATCCTTTCTACTGTATTCCATCTATTTTTATAGCATTCTTGTATCCGTTCTTTTCACTCTTTTTGTCTGAGAGTAATATTCTTGATATACTTAATGAGAGACCCCCCCTCCTGTGTTCCTAGATGCCTTGGCTGCTGATCAACAAAAGCCACGGACACACTCAATCCTCCAAGCTTGGCATCACATCAGTCTGGAAGTAGTTTGCATGCAGTTCCCTTTGTAGTAAATACTCATTAGAGGTTCCGTTGGCTCACTTGGTCACCCACATTTTGCAGTGGGTGGCCCAGTTGGCATGCTCCTTGTTTTATTTTCCACCACTGCAAGTACTCCAGATGTAGTGACCTGCCCGCCTTTCCCTTGCCCCTCTTAATGTGTGGGTATGGGGAACCCACTTATCTCTAACACTGGTTAGTTAATTACCCCAGGTAAGTAGACACACAGACTATGATCGCTTTCTCTCTAAAGCACCTTCGGGAGGGAAACATACTGAAGTAAAATTGTACTGTTTCAAGGAGCACTCACAACTGACTTTTCACATTTGAAACTAAGAAGCATTTTGGTTTTTTTTTCTCCCTTCTGCTTCCTCCATCCCACCCCTTCCCTCCCCACCCACAGCTTCAGCTTCTTACAAACAACTGGACCAATTCACAGAAACGTCATTTCCAAAGTTATTCAGGAGTGGCAAGGGGAATCACTTGCCTTGGTTTATTACCTAAACACCAAGTATTGCTGAGTGATTTGATAAGAGTTGAGAAGCATCTACAGAATGCTGTTATCCTTCTAGGATTAGCAAGAAAACCTCAACCAGAGAGAGAGAGAGAGAGAGAGAGAGAGAACAAGAGCCCAATGTTACTAGACTGCCTATAAAGTGTGAAGTTAGCATAAAGTATAAGAACTCCAAGACAGCTCTTGCACAGGGCAAGCATTCTGATTAATCGGTTGTTATCAAGGAAGTACTAGTGAACTAAAACTTACCGACCCTCTTACTGCCCCTCTTATTAGGCTATGTCTCTGCGAAATGCTTGTAGGAATTCTATTCACCAGTAGAATTCCTGTTAGTGCAAATATTATGATCACAGTATAAATGCACATTTCTTACAACAGTTTTTTTTCTGTACTTGCTGGTTCATGTGAAGCTGTTGTGTGAATCACCACCAGTCTCTCATACCTTAGAATGTACATAACTCTAATTTTAATGTTCTTGGCCTCTCCATGCATGAACTGAGAAGAGATGCAGATGGATAGTGACAGAATGCAACCCTGTTATTATATTATATATTTACATTATATTTTATATATTTACTTATATTATATATTTACATCCACTATCTCATTTAATGCTCAAAGTGACCATGCGAGTACATGCTATTAACTTTGCTGAGTAAAACCTAACACATTCGCTTGCAAAGTTTCAACAAGGAAAGCAGCATCGGAGAGCAGGTTCATCTGCTTCAAAGTGTGCATTCTTTTCGTTCCCCACATTCTGACCAGTCTAGTTAATATCATGTCCTTTTCCGACAGGAAGAGTGTAGGAAGCCCCCTGTCAGCTTGCAGAGAGTCGTTCTGCATCCTGGATTCTAACTGCCGCTAAGATTTAATAGCTGTGGGGGGAAAAACAGCAAGGTATCCTCCAGTGTGCCGTAAATAGGTCACTCCATGGTAAATTACACACTCACAACTCATCCTAAAAGGAGCCCCGCATCATGGCTGGACAGCAATGCTGACCGAGGCCAAAACCATGAGGGCCTGCACGTGCTCGGGATCATTGTCTAAGTGTGCAACCCGCATGCAGATGTCAGCCTCACTACTGACTTCCTCCAACTCACTGCACTCGTGCACAAATCCAACCTCTGTCTTCCCTCATATATCACAGCACCAGGTGTTTCTTTGTTCGACCCTGACCTTTAGCCTCATAAGACTTTTGTCACAAGCCCCATTGATCCATCAAGAACAATTCATCACAATGGCCATGCGTAATGGTTTACTATCATATGTCTTAAATTACTCATCCATAAACCTAGTCATAGAAAGTCCATTTTGGTGGATGGATTATAATTATCGATCCACCAATCTACAATATGGAAAGTGTCTCTCAATGACGCTTTGAAGGGTCAGGAGGGGAACTTTCCTTTAAAGAAGGCAGTTTCTGCAGAATTAGCTATGGCTGTCGTTATATTTTGTTTTACTGGCGATGTTATTTGAAGCTCAACACCTTCTGAAGCCTATTAATATCGAATTAGTGTCTTAATGACAGCTGAAAATATGCAACTGCTTGTTCATCAGAAATGGACAGCTCTTCTCTTAGCCTTCCAACAGCGTTATGAAGCAATAACCATTATTGTCTGCCAGGTAAAGGGGGCTTGTGACATGATCAAGCTAGAAGGACAGATATAAGGACACCAACAGCGGCACTGCAGGCTGACTTAGAAAAAAAAGAACTTTCTCTTAAATCCATCCACTTGGCATCTGTGATAGTTCTAGCTTAAGCTGATTTGACTTGCCCCCATTCCATTGTACAATGTCACGAAGCATTCATGGCTCTGTGGCACATTTGGAAGAGAGCAAACTGAGAAGGGCGATGCTTTTCTGGATCAATCATCCAGTGTAGTAGGACAGAATCTTCTAGGGCTCGGCACCAGGAGTAAACAGCCACGCTGCCTTAGCTGTGCGATTCCCTCAAGGAAAAAGAGGGTACTATGGGGGCACTGTGCAGTCATGCTACGCTGTTCAGGAAGTGAGCTGCAAGGTACGCATTTTCTGCTCTCATAGTCTCAATGAACAGCGGACTAACCAGGGTGTAGCTTTAATATGATGACAGGGATATCTGCTAAAATTAAAAAAAAAATAAACTTTTAAAACTTATTTGAAATACTGATTGTCACTTCGTTAGCAGGGGCCATGCTATATGAAAAGAACAAAGGCAAAGACAAGCAAAACTGTGACAAGGGACACTTGAAGAAACCCATCTAAATGCAAAGAGAAAATAAATTACAATAAATTCTTTGTGGTCCTGCTGACATCTAATGGAAATAAGGTGTTTGGGGAAAATGGTCTTACCAAAACGTTACATTTTATCTATTCTGCAGGCTAAGATTTTGGAAAGCAAATACACACAGAGAAGTAGACATGAGGTTCCATGCCTAATGAAGAAGCTACCTCCAACTGACAGTCACTCACAGAAGAAAAATTAGCTTTCTCTCAGTGTTTGGTTTGTTCTATTATGGCTTGTTTGTTTATTTGTTTTTTTTTCATTTGTCTTCTGTTTGTTTTCTAAAAAGACAGAGAAAGAAGGCATGGGATTGGGTGGGTGGGGAGATTCCCCTGAGGAAGAAGAAACTATGATCAGAATGGACTGTGTGAAAATCTATTTTGAGTAACAAAGAAGAAATTGAAGACACACCTTCACCTGCACACGCACATGCACGTGCACACACATCCACGTCAACAGTGTATGGAACAGAGGCATTGCCTTCTCCTCTGTGAAGCCTGTGCTTTTGCTGACATGCTTTGGCAGGGTCAAGAAGAAATAAGGCTTCCCACGCGCCTTCCTTATCTCTGTCCGTGAGAATTTCAGCCCATCCTTTTCACTCTCATGGCTGGTCGTTATTCTTTCTCTCTCCCTGTACTCAGCACCACAGAGCCTCTCTTCCCCATCACTGTGTTTTGCTTCCTCGGTAGCCTCTGTTTCCTTGAAATCCTCCCTCCTTTTGTAAGTTTGCTGAGAAGCACGTCTTTCAGATGTTGCTTAATTGTGCCTTCGTTGATCACTTCACCAGGGAGATATTTTAATCCTCGTTAGTGATTAATTCTAATTTTGCCATTTTTACCCTCAGATTCTAATGTGTTGCTTATATAATAAATATTTATTTGAGCATGATCTCTCTAGATAAATTCTAAATTCCTGAAGATGAAAAATTGCAAAATTGAAGATCCCGATGCTACATTTTACCATATTGAGTAATCATTGGAGAAATCTTTAAAAGAATTTCACTGGATCCAATCAATATCACTCTAATAATCTGTTTTGTAATTCTGTTTTAATATATGTTTTAATAACTGAGCAATACTTCCATGTATGCAGCAATAAAACCACGTAAAACAGTGCTTATTCCACTCGGTGGTTGTTTCATTTGTATTTCTATTTTCTTTTTCTTTTTCTTTCATTAGCCTAATGTTTCTCTATTTTTATGTTTGATGTTTTATTCTCAGGTATTTATTTTTTATTTGGGAGAATGAAAGATGAAGACAGAGAGAGAAAGAATAATATAAGGGAAGGAAGAAAGAAATGAAGCGAGGAAGAAAGAAATGAAGCGAGAAAGAAAGAGAAAAGAAAGAAACAAAGAAGGAAAACACAGCATTTGATTGCACAGCTTACTCTCTCATCAACAGCTTTGCTAACTGCACTGTCACTCATGGTTTTAATCTCTAATTGCCAGGATTCTAGGAACAGAGAATGCAATTAAATTCTGGTGAACCAGGCTGCTGATCCCGAGTATATTTGTACAACAAAGAGAGGATAGAAAATATTTTATTTATTTCAATTTCTCTATTATCCGTCAATTAATGTGACAACCATGAAACTATGCAACTTGACCACTGAGATTCCAATTTAGTTGTTCTGAAAGCATAAGCAAAATTAATCAACAGCGCATATGGATACTAAGCACCAAGTCCCAGCATCAAGTGTCTGAAACCAAACCATAGAAAGATAAAAGTAGGCTTGGTGTCTTAGCTAAGGTTTTACTGCTGTGAACTGACACCATGGCCAAGGCAATTCTCATAAAGGACAGTATTTAATTAGGGCCGGCTTACAGGTTCAGAGATTCAGTCCATTATCATCTAGACCAGAGTACGGCAGCTTCTGGGAGGGTCTGGTTCAAGAAGCTGGGAGTTCTACATCTTCACCTGAAGGCAACTAGAAGACTAGCTCCCATGTGGTTAGGAGAAGGGTCACATTGTACACCCCCACAGAGACACACTTCCTCCAGTAAGGCCACACCTACTCCAACAAGGCCACACCTCCTAATAATGTCACTCCCTGGGCCAATCATATTCAAACCACCACACTTAGTGAAGATAGTTTAGGATATGTAAAGCAGTGAACAGAGAGAACCTTTACACAGAGAAAGGATAATGCTTTAGTATTATTTCCTTCAACTAAGTAGAAGCACAGTGTTTTCAATAAATTGATGCATATTAACAAAAATGATTTGATATAAAACTTAACTCAAATTTAGTAAGTAAATCATAGGCTATTAGGAATGGAAATATTCTGTCTCATCAATGTAAATACCCTACTTGTTTATTGTTCTGTTGTTTTAGAAGGAGAAAACCAATAGAGGGTGCATTGGTTTCTCTGTATTATTTATTGTAACTTCACACCAACTTTAAATCAAAATAAAATTTAAACAAGAAATGAAGAACGAAGGAAGCAATGAATGAATGAATGGTAACGCTCATCAGATGTCTGTTTAGATCCCCAAACTGGTACACAGCTTGTATATGTTCCTCTCATGGTGGCTCACATGGTTTTAATCTCTAATTGCCAGTATTCTAGGAACAGAGAATGCAATTAAATTCTGGTGAGCCAGGCTGCTGATCCTGAGTACATTGTACAACAGTGCACCGTGTGCACAGTAAGCTGGTCACAGAATGGAAGGGGTGTTAGCTCACATTGACTTGAAGACCTACTGGGTACCATGTGAGGTGTGATTTCAGAACAGCACGGTATTCAGCTTCCTCGCATTTATTGACAGAACTCCCTAGAGTTTGGGCATTTACCCAATCTCTTTTGAAATACCAACAGTGCTGGGAATCTCTCTGAGCTGAGATGAACTATGGAAGCTGATTCTTGTTCCTATCTTTTATGGTGTATAAATAGTTTCTGTTTCATAAAAAAAAAAAATCTCTGAGAGAAAGGATGACTTTCAGGCTCAATTTGTCGGTTTGAAACTCGCTTTGGCAGTGTAAATTGTTCAGTTTTGATGAAGACATGTCGATTGTGGACTGAAAGAAGAATGCTTGGCATTGTAGTCAGCCCCAAAGCGATTTCTGACAAAGCACTTGGTAGAATCTTTCTTTCCATTATTTGACATATAATGGTTTTCAGGATAAGTTGGAACTCTTCCTGTGGAATAAGCCTACCAAAGAATGAACTCCTCTATCAGCTAATGGCTTGGGAAACTAGACTAGGTTTTCTATTTACACACAACTCACATAATTGCTCGCACACACACATCAATGTCATTGCCGTCAATTGACTCATGTCAGAAGCGTCTACAGTCTTCCTAATTGGAAGCAGCTGGCTCATTCTAAGTATGGAGAAACCCGCCTTTAAAACCATCACTGCACATCAGAATCCTTGATTTAAAGGTTCCTTATCATTCTCCCCATAAAGGGAGTTAATTATTACATAGCTGTTAGCTCTCCCCCTATTATTCCCAGACAATTATGGATAAAGTCAAGAATACATTTCATTCATGCTCTAAAATTAAATCCGTTATCCCACAATTAGACATAATCATGACCACATATGACTGCGATTTACCATAACTAAAATAGATGGTGTGAGATTTACTGCTGGCTTGTGTTTGAAATAGCAAAGGCAGATTTTTGAATTAAATAATTGCATGCTAACTGCGTGGAACGTAACCACTGCTCGCTCTCCTTCTCAGATACTCTCCCCCTCGCAGTCGAACGGTTAAAAATGCTTCGTTAGGAATGTTTTAAGTTCTATGTAAGATCACTCTCTGAAAATTAAAACTTCTCACGTCCATCCGCACACGTATGTGGAATAAGCTCTTTGAAAATATGGTCAGTGTTAGAGAAGAGGGGCTGGAATGGGAGTTTTCTAATGTATTCTAAGTTATCTTTGTTGGCAGCTTGGTCTTGTCACTGTGTGTGTCTAAGTCAATTATCCCATCTGAACATCTTAATAGCTCCAAATCAGGAGTCTGGCAAACACTTCTGCTTCGCTTGTCCAGAGTTCCTTTTCTTGCTTATGTCACCTGATATTTTCTTTGAAAACTTGTCCCCAGTCCTGACTGAAATCTTGAATCATTAGTGGTGGAGCATCCTATCTTTCCTTGCCATGAGCAAGGTGGCTCAAAAAACCCCCGACTAGCCACTAGGACTGCAGAGAATTTGTGGGTTGAATAAAAGGGCAAGAGTTGTAACTGTGCCCCAATAATGTCAATATATTTTTGGTGTCTCTTAAAGCTCCATGAATCGATGCCCTTTCAAGGTGAAAATCTTGCTCACCCTCAATCCTTCTTGAAAAGAAAATATTGATCTCTTAAGAGTTGATATCTTTCCTATACCTCAAAACGTAATTGACGTGAAGCTACCTGCTTCTTGAAGGTAATTTACCCAGTGTGTGGTGCAGTCAAGAAAGTAGACCACAGCCACAGAGCTGAACGTAGATCAGTCTGACTTGAAGCTTTGACTTTGAACTCAGTGTGGCATTTTCTATTTCAGAGGAGTTCCAAAGTGAGCAGACCTAGGTTACTACGGAGGACACATTAGACTAGATGGGGAACCTAAAGTGTACACACTAAAAAGTACACCTTGCCTTGTGATAATGACACGGTCAGCATTTATTATATACATAAAGGATTCTCTGCAATAAATAAAGACTGCTAAACCATGACAAATTTTGCAATGACCCTGGAGGTTCCTGTCGCCCTTCTTTCACTGTTTAATGTCACACAGCTGCAGATAGTTCCAGAATTAGCATGGGTTCAAGCGCAGAACCTACCTGCATTTTAAAATATTTTATCACCCACTCATCTAGCAAGGGATACACAAAGTCTAGGGTAAAGAATGTTAACACGTGTGTAAACATTTTTAAACTCCCATGAAAAGCCACACTGGTGGCAAGTCAGAGCCAAATGCAAGAGGATCGAATTATGTCTAGATTGAAAATAAGCATAGAAGCCACACTGGAGTCTTTAACTCCCAGGTCTAGGACCTCCATCCCACTTGTCACTTGGGTCCTATTTTTATGCTTGAGCTGCCATTTTTATCCTTGACCAGTGACTTACAAGGAAAACAGTTCTATCTATTGGAATTAAAGGTAGAAGATGAGGTTGACTAAGATTTCTGTTGGGTTTGGGCCTAGCTCAGTTGCAGGCAGCATGCTACAGCTGTTGGATGGATTTCTGTCAGCTTTTGCCTCTCCCTTCCTGGAGCTGACCTGACAAGCCACCCTGGAATAACTTCTGATGGAAGTGTGGTGAGCTCTGGTCTTTTCTAGGTCTGTTTCAAAGTGGTTATGGCTGGAGCCAAAGAAGAAATGGAATGTGGTCTGAGGCACAATGTAGGAGGGAGAAACCAGGATGAAGACCACCTACTCTTCAAAATAGTTTTAGAATCAAAATCCAATAAATTCAACAAGTTTCCCCATAAATTTTGTTTAAAATGCCTTGGAGTAGAGATATTTATTGTGTAGTGTGCTAGAACGATCATGGGCAATGAGGGCAAGCAAGCCTGGTTTTGATTTGGTTTTCTATGCTTACCAGCTGTGTGACTTCAGTCAGGCAGTTTCTCTCTGCCTCAGTTTCCTGGTTTGTAAAATGAAAAGTGTATCAAAACATCCGCCTCCTTCGGAACTATAGAGAAAGTTGACTCCAATATTGAAAATTTATCTGATGTATGATAACTAATTTATTATACTAATATTTCCTGGCTAGTCTGAAAATATCTGAAAATATTCCATTATATCACACTGTAAAAATCCCACCAATTGTTTTTGAAATAGCACCAGAAACTAAGTGTTCCTGAGGTAATAGTACCCATTGAATAAGTCTCCTGGAGAATAAACACCCTTTTCTGTAAGAGCACAGTGATGATTTAATTTAATTCACAAAGAATAAAATGGCCTTGTTAAAGGAGATTGGTTTGTTCGGAGAGGATCTTTTGGTTGCTAATCCCTCCCCTGTCCTGTGTGTGTGTGTGTGTGTGTGTGTGTGTCCGTGCGCGCGTGCGCGCGTGTGCGTGCACATCTGTCTGTCTGCTGTCTGTCTATCTGTCTGACACTAGGTTCTCAGAACAATACTGATAGCATGCCCCAGCTATGTATCAGAGGGACACAGTAAAGTTAGCACACTTTATAAGGAGTTAGTTACAGAGTTTAGGCAAAACTTAAAGCTAGGCTATTCCATAGTGGAAACACGCACAGTAATTGCGATTTTTCTAGTTTAAAGAAACAAGTTATTTTGATTTTAATAATAGATCTAGCTTAATCCAATATAACACAAATATCATTTAAATGGTAAGTGAACATGAAACATTTTTAGTAAGATGTTTCTCATTTTTTTCGCATTAACTTTTAGAAATCTGGTATGCATTTTGCATTTATAGTCCTCTTCAATTCAAATAATAAATCTTGAATACAAGGTTGTCCCGCCAATGAATTTTGTTAAATAAAATGAAGTTGTATCGAACAGAAAAATACTGTACGCATTTTGTAAAAGAAAATCGTGTTTGTTTTTATTTAAAAGTTGATTAGTGTAAATTAATTAATCTTAACTAAATCAAAGACAGAACTCAGCTCCTGATTATACCGTGACGGCAGTCAACAGCCACATGCACCTCATAGTTCCCCCATCAGCAGAGCTAGGGTTACAGGTACAACCCAGTTGGTACAGCAGCCCAAGGTAGGCAGGGCACAAACCCCTTTGTTTTTTCTGTAAACCGAAGCATTCGTGTACAGTGTCCTTACAGAATCTTGAAGAGTACAGCCTCAGTGCTAAGTGCCTTTGCCACTCGCCTGTAGATCAGAAATTCATCTTAGACATCCAAAGAGAAGAAAACAAAGGGATAGGTGTCTACAACCAAGTCCCAAGTAGCATCTCACAATATGAACTCATCCACCGTGGCTGGTTGGAAACAAGCAGCATAGAAGAAGGCAGGAGATAGGAGTATCCTGCTAGAAACCTGTCATTCCCTCAAAGACTCTAGAAGGCTGGACTCCCAGAGCGCTCACCTTGGCAGAGAAGGATCAAGGGAGAGAGATATTTGTGTTCTAAAGAATATCCATTTCTTTTTTCCTTTCTGCCCACTTGGAAGAAAATGACTGCCAACAGGAAGCTGAAATTGGTGACACCCCTAGGAAGGCGAGATTTTAACTGAAGCAGACATCAGACTTTTTACTTCCTTGATGAAAAAGGTTTTCTGTGTCCGCATAGAATGTACATAAAAGAAGGAACTTATTCCACCTCAGAACATTTGTGAAAAGAATTCTTGAAAGTATTGAACTTTACGTGTATGAAACAAGGTCACTTATAGGAAGTGTCTGTATTTGGCATGGTGACGGAATTAAGAAACTACACAAATAAAATCACATTTGTTTATCAAGCCCAACTCTGATTCTGGCTGTTTGAACACCCGAGTTCAAAAGTTGTCTCCCCTTCCATACCATAGTCCTTCTGAAACTTCTTTTTTGTTCTATTTTACTACTGTAAGGGTCAAGATTTTCACAAGCTGCCCAGCATGCTTATCCCCACCATGGAGCCTGCCATTTCCCATGTCCTGTGGAATGTTCCCCTCAGTGTTTCTCTAAGACACTGTTTGTTATGTCATCTCACTCTCGGGAATCTTCCAGGACTCCCCTTCCTAATCCAAAACCAGTTAAGCTCTTAACCTGGCCTTCAGAAAATTCTGTGATTTGAATTTAACTTATTTTTTTCTGAAAGATCAAATAAGTAACAGCCATGTAGTGAAGCCAGATTACAGCCGCTTGCAGACCTCAGGCTCGGTTTGCTGTAAGACTTCATTTTATTTGTGGTCTTTCACACTTCCCCACCCATGCTTTTATGGGCACATACACTAAAACATACTAACACACACACACACACAGAGAGAGAGAGAGAGAGAGAGAGAGAGAGAGAGAGAGAGAGAGAGAGAGAGAGAGAGAAACAGAGAGAGAGAGAGACAGAGACAGAGACAGCGAGAGAGAGACAGAGACACAGAGACAGACAGAAAGAGACAGAGACAGAGATGCATGTGTACGTGCATACATGTATGCATGATATAATTCTTACCTGTGATTTTCTAAACCCCCAAGATTATTGAGATTCAAACTCCTGCTCTCTGAATCTCACAAGCACAGGGCATCACGAAGCACTAGGTACACATTCAGATCAACAGGAAAAGCCAATCCCAGCTCTTGTTGCCAGTCAGAGCCTCTCTTGTTCTGTTTGTTTCTCAGTCTTCCCTGCCTCATTCTCTGTCACGATGGTCTCAGTGTTATCTTAACATATTTAGAGTTTTGAAGGACAGTCACTTGCTTACGCCCTAAGGGAAGCATCAGGGCAGGAAACAGCATCACTTTAAAAGCTAACATACATGCTTCCGCCTGAATAGATTTACCCTGTCCTTAGAGGCCACATGTGTGGGCGGAGCTTCCATTCATATTTTCCCTTCCAGAATCACCACATTAGAAGATGTTAAGTCTCTGAGTTTAGAAGGGTCAACCTGTGCTAACATATTTCTCCCCCATGCCTTTTGCCCTTCCCATCTCCTGACCATTGAAATTCAGCTTCTGGATTCAAGCTATTCATGAAGGTCTAGACTTCAATGTGTGTTCTTGGAGGTGCGGACAAGTCCTAAGTAAAATAGATGCATATTGTAATACAAATAGTGGTTAGCATAAAGATAAGCTTATGTACTGCAGAACTTCTCAGAGCCTTTACTATGCTAATAAATGCAAATCAGTAAAAAGACAGTGTGGTAGGTAGCATTGCCTATCTGATAAAGGAAGTTTTCTACAGTATACCTAGTGCCCAGAATATTAAACCGGATCTTGGGGGGATCTATAACGTCCGCTCCAGGTGAGTGATCATACAGAATGCACTGCAGGTCTAGAAGAAGGATGCTCTTTGGACAATCATTATCACTAAGCAGATCTAACTGGTACACACCATGTGTGTCCCTGTGTCCCCAGGGAGAAGACACACCCCTGTGTGAATTCAAGGAGAATCTTTCCTAAGGGTTTGTGAATACTGCACAGAGTGAGAATAAACCTTTCTAGAGTCATTTGTATCAGAATGTCAGTCAAGTGCCAACTGGAAAGCGGGTTCACGGCGTGACCTCTACTCTCTTGCGTGAGTCTTGGGTTCCATGAATGGTCATACATCTTGGAAAAGAAGTCCCTAACTCTTTCAAATCTGAATACTTTTCTTAGTTCCTTGAGTTGCTCTCAGGAATTAAAGAGACCCTACATATTTAGGATTTATCTTCATAGCTGGTATGTGGTGAATGCTGAATGCTTCTGACAACCTCTCATTTATTTCTATGAAACAGTTGACTTTACCTAGGAAGGTCCCATCACTCTCTCCTGGAAGACCAATCAACTTCACAACTAATAAAAATTAGTAACTATATTGGCCACATGGACGACTGAGTTAGGCCCTGGAGGGATGACATTCTGTGTAGCACTTATTCATAAGAAGAAGGATGTCATACACTCTCAGAGGGCACTCTTCAGGAAAGCCAAAATGAAAATTCGCAATTCTCACAAGGTGGCCTCTAAAGGAACTTATATTCCTCTTTCTTTGAAAACTTTTAAAGATTTCTAATATTCTAATATACCACCTAAAACACGGGCTCCTGTTTAAAGTTAAAAGTCTTTCTGAGTTCATTGCCGTGTACATAAATGTTATTAATAATGCCGAAGTTATTTTCAATCCAAGGGCCGGATGCCGTGGGAAAGTAATCTAAGGTTTTGATGTTTCACACAACACTTCTGATGTTATCTATCTTGCTTGTGCAAGAAGAAAATGAGCAGGAGCAATGAGATGGGGAATTTTTGTGAGTTAATGGAAATGTTGTGGCTGACCAACAAAGAAACTTCCCCAGCCAGAATCAAAACAATGATATTAACTGGGAGGGAGAGAAGCCAGCAGCATAATAATGTCATGCATTATAACCTTATCTAGTGGTTGAAGTAATTTAGTTTGAAGGACTTAAAAAGCATTTTGTGGTTTCTGTAAACTGCCAACAGAGAGTGTGTTTAGCAGGCCCTCCTTTGGCTAAGTCCTTTCCTCATTTCACTGGGGAGAGCATGATCTGTCTGTCTGTCTCTATTTCTCTGTGTCTCTATCATTTCTGTATTTCTTTGTCTCTCTGTGTCTCTATGTCTCTGTGTCTGTCTCTGTGTCTGTCTCTGTCTCTCTCTGTCTGTCTCTCTCTCTGTCTGTCTCTCTCTCTGTCTGTCTGTCTCTCTCTCTCTCTCTCTCTCTCTCTCTCTCTCTCTCTCTCTCTCTCTCTTTTTCTCTCTCTCTCAGCTGCTACCAACATTCAGAAGAGAAAATCCATGCTCCCAATATTTCCTCAGAATATCCTCACACATTGATCTTAGACCCATCCCTTTCTCTTCCAGAAAAGTCCATCAAAACCGATCACACACGGGCACAGCAGTACTCAAAACCAGCTCACAGTTTAAGTTTACAATTAAGGTCCATTAAAAACACCGAGAGTGGTTACAAGTCGATTTCCTATTGAAGAAGACAGAAGTGAAGGGCTAATCCGTGTTTAGGATTCAGTGCCATGACTTTGACCATGACAGTGACCAGGGAAGAACAGCTGCTGCCCCCTCCTGCTCTCTCAGAACCCTGAGGCTCAGGGAGGCCTCCCCTACACAGCTGTACTATAGGAGAACTGACACACACCTACACAGGATGCGCCTACACCAACACCTTCTAGAACTCAGTGGAACTTACATCCTCTCCTCAATTTTCTGCTAAGATCAACTGTCATCTACTTTCTTACTACAACACATGTTCTGTCAAATCAGTGTAGTTCTCTGTAAAAATATACTTCACAGCTTCTAGACAGCATCATAACCATGTCAATTTTATATATGTTATCAATTATATGTGTGTGTGAACATATATTAAAACTATTACTAAAAAGATTAACTTCCTATCATGAATATGTAGTTTTTAAATACTGTACCAGAGAAAACAAACCAGACTTGTGTGCAGAATGAGGGGCATAGTTTATTTTATTGAACACATAAATAATAATCCTAAATTTTAATTCTGTGATACTAAGAGGGTTTATGGGGTGAAATTGTCACAAATTTTTTATAAGACTTTTATTTTCAAGTGTGTCTGGGAGGAGTAAGTGTGCACATGGCTCAGGTGCAAAAGCTGGGGCACTGGCTTCTCCCAAAGCTATAGTGTCAGGGTGTAGGGGGTGGCTGATAGGGGTTCTGAGCTTCAAACTTGGATTCACTGCAAAATCAATAACCCGGCCATAGTCCCAACCCAAGAATTTCTTTAAGTCTATTTTGAAAGGGTTTTATTTGTCATAAAAACCAAGGACAGTGCATATGTACTGATATCTATTTGCCAGTTTTTGCTTCTTTGGAGTCATGGGCTGTCCCATACATGCAATATGTGTAATTCAGTTTCGAATGGTATAAGGTTTAACCTATGTAAGAATATACGGCTCAAAGGGGAAATGGTACACACTGTGAGATTCCTAGGACTGATTGTTCTGTTCAGGATCCCTTCTCTTTCCAGGAAGGTAGCCAAAGACTTCTAGTAGACAGACAGAAGATTGTGAGATCACAAGGAATGGTTGCTGTATGAAACCCCTTTGATCCTGTAGTTCTAAGGTAAACCTTATGACATCACATAGATATTTTTTCAGTTTGACAGACCTTGGAAGTTACAGCCACTCTGGGCCCTAGACATCAAAGAAAGGGTGAAACCTGGTGACTAACCTCATGTACAAAACCACAGGGTCAGGCCACAGAGAGCTTTCCACAGTTCTTTGGTGCTCCGTTTTCTTGCTTAAACTGGAAGACGTGATAGCTGCATGAGATTGACTTTCTCCCCTTTTCGGGTTTGTTTCCAGACGCTGGAAAGTGTCTGTCCTTTACCTGGCTTACCCCGTATCTGCAGTGTAAAGGTAACTCAGAAAGTCTAACTTTCATTTTGCCCAAAATAAATGATTGAAAATAATCGTTCAAATGAGTGGAAGCAATGACCTTTTGCCCCAGCATTTTAACACACTACCGGAGCTCTCTGGGGATATAAAATAGTCCAGTTGTTTTTGTGGAATCCCTAATATTTACAAATTGTATACAGATACAAAGTTGAATATTGAATTTCTATAATGCCGACCACTGGTCACGGTTCTTCTAGCTGTAGAGATTATTCTGCAGATTGTTTTATAACGATTCCAATCATCCTTATAAAGCAAAGCAAGGCCCTTTCTACAGCTTTAGCACCCAACACATGACCCAACAGATAACAGACTCTCAGTAAACGTTTATTCGGTAAGTTCTGGGTGACTAGTGACTTCCCATCAAGACTTTATTACTGCCAGACATTCTTTCCTGTTTCTAAGGTTTAATTGTTTGTACATCCTGTGAAATGAGTTTTTGACTCCTTATTAACTGAGTTCTGTGTGTAACTGTAAAATAAAGACCAATTAGATATACGAATAGATCAAATCTCTCCCCAAATGTAGGAGCCTATCAACAAGATTATTGTGGGCCACGCCGCTATATGAATGGCTAAGAGATGCATTTACAAATTTCCTTACAGTTCAATGCTTCTTTTAACCAAAGCAGATGAAAACTTCTTTATAGTCTCATCTGAAAAAGAAATTAATGGGGATGGGAACCATAGAAAGTCCACAGCCAACAACACCCATGATAAAGTTTGTGGTAACCCAAATCTAAGTTTTATTCCCAACAACCTCCAAGACTCCAGGTATACTGAAATAAATACTTGGGTCCACAATTATGAATGAAATAAGTCAGTCCAAAATGTTTTAATGGGCTTCCACTTGCGTTTCTTGCTTTAAATAGCTTCTTCCTTTTCTCTTTTATGGTCTACCAAATTGCAACTGACTAAATGTACCTATTTAATGAAAGTTGATTCCATTAGAGTGTAATCTTACCCAACTATTGTTTTCTTCTGGAGGTTGTAATGGAGAACACGTGCGGATGTTTAGCAGGAGGCTCCTGTTTCTAGAGTTACAGTCTTAAAGCTGTCAGAACCGCTCAGGAACAAGGAAGGGCCAGAGCTCGCCAGGCTTAGGAAACACCCGCTTGGTGACCATCTAAAGTGGAGGCTGGAGAATGGTGACCAACCAGCAGGGAGGGCAGAAACTATCTAAGCAAAGAAGCTTTCTCTCTTCTTCTCTGGTGACCAGACACTTTGTCCACAAAATAAGTGGTTCATGTCCTAATATATTTTTGAAGGCATCGTATTTGAAATTCGTTTGGTTGCAACTTCAAAAAAAAATGGCATCGCTTTGTGTATTCTGGGTAACATGGTGGGGTAGAAGCTGCCTTAATGTGAGTTGATTTAATAAAAAAAATGAGTGAGTGTATATGCCATGTAAGTGTGCCAGGACCTGTGTCCATAATAAGGAGAGAAAGGAAAGACCAGGAGAGAAAGGAAAGAGACATTTCAAGAGGGGGAAAGGGAGAAAGATAGGATTATGGAATTTATGGTGTATGAGGAAAAGATAAGAAAGAACTATTTGGGTAGAGAAAGGAACTCAGCAAGACAGCAACAGACGATGGGAGACCAACAGAGAGGGAGACACGTAAGAGCAACCCATGAAGGCGCAGATGGAGGAGAAGGACACACAGAGCTCATCACCTTGCAACCCCCTTAAACTTTGTGGTGTCCCCAGATTTTGTCCCCCAAACAAGCAAGTTTACTTTAAATTCTTCTGGAGAGAAGAAAAAGAATATTTAACCTGAACACTGACAATACCAGTTAATAGGCCAGCAGGGATGGGTAAATCTCATTAAAATTCTTTCCCTAGGTGAAGAACTACAGGTAAATAAGGGGCGAGGTGTGTGTGTGTGTGTGTGTGTGTGTGTGTGTGTGTGTGTGTGTAAGAGAAGGGAGGGAGGGAAGGTGGGAGGGAGGGAAGAAGGGAGGGAGGGATACAGAGAGAGACAGACACATAGACAGACTGACAGACACACAGAGACTGAGAGTCAGTCTTCAGGGACAAGTTTCCTCAGGTCTTAGCTTATTCAGTGTCATTCCATCAGCACATACATATAAGTAACATACATATAAGTAACAGTGTTGTTCAGTAAACACATATAAGAAGTGGTAAATGAATTCAGCAGGTTGTGTGTGTGTGTGTGTGTGCGTGTGTGTATCTGTGTGTGTCTGTGTGTATGTGTCTGTGGGGTGTGTGACAATAATAATTAAAGAAGAAAAAGTCATTAATTTGAGAGATGTGTGGGGACAGGGAGGAGTTAGATGACAGAAAAAGGGTGTAAATGATAGACAGTACTCATATATAGAAATTTTAAAAGATTGTTAAAAGATATAACCAAAAAATGTATCATGCCAGATGAGGTAGGGCATGTCCTTTATCCCAGCATTTCAGAGGCAGAGGCAGAGGCAGGTAGATGTCTGTCTTTGAGGTGGTCTACGTAGAGTTCTGAGTCACCCATTGCTATATAGCGAGACCCCATTTAAAAAATGTATTCAAATTTTCTCAAAGTATTTATGACACCTCCCAAAAGTAAATGGTCAACCAATGTGTTGTCACAGTTTTTTAAGAAAGCTTATATTAGAATATATACAGATAGGCAGAAAAGAAAAGCACCTGGTATTTTTTTTTCCTTTTGGAAAATAAAAAGATACCTGTTTATTTGTTCAAATCCAGGAGACTATACTAAAGACTTTATATTCGAGGCAATGAATTTCCAACAATTTTATATTACTTCACAGATTGATCCTTTTATATGATTTTTATAACTGATAGAAATAATTTTCTGAGAAGTCTGCAAAGTTTCTCTAAAGAACACCAGAGGCACAAAAAAATGGGAGCCACAAAGTCATGTTTTATCCTCAGCTCTCAGAAGCAGAAGTAGGAAAGGCTATGAGTTTGAGGATAGCCTGTGCTACATAATAATTCACTCTTAAAAAAACAGGGAAAATAGCAACTCCAAAAATATACATACTTATATTAGTACATACATGCATTCATATATATATAATATATATATTATATACACATACATACATTCATACACACACATACATTCATACACACACATATATACACACACATACATATATACATACATTCGTATATATATATATATATATACACACACACACATACATACATCACTGACTCAACCACTGCAACATGATAGAAAGTTCTGGATCATTATGTAATATATACATGATTCAGAATACAAAACCAGTGCCATACTTCATAAAGGAAATTTTATATAAAATTATATAAATGTGTGTGCGTGCATCCATCATTTTAACTAAAGTTTATTTTTGATTTAATTTCGTTTTTTAATTAAAATTATAGTACTGTATAAAGAAGCAAGTAGCTAATTAAAATATTCTAAGTCCGTTTCTGCCCTCATCTTTTTTAGACTGTTAGAATCTACAAACTCTGTTGTAATTTTTAGTACCCACTAGGCTACTTAAAATCTGTTAAAATTTCAACCCTTCAAGCAATCAGGGCGGGAATGACTGTGCTGTGAATGGAAGGAGGTTTTGTTTTGAGATCGTATCCTTATAGAAACGAATCAATGTGATAAGGCGATGTGTACTGTGAAAAGAAACACAGAGATGATAAGAGTCCATTCAACTGGAGGGAAGTGTGTCCCAGTGATTAAAGCAGAGAGAGCGCCCGCCCCAACACAGCAAACAATGCAGTTTCACAGAGCCAGAATGAAAAGCCATTTTACACTACTTATTGGCCTTAAGATTGGCCATACACCTAATACATTCCTACTTTAAAGAAACACAGGCACTGACTAATGGCAACTTTTTGGCTTTACTTTGGATTCTTCTCTGCTGGTATTATGGATTTAAAAACACAGCTACTTGTTTTATATGATATTAATGATATTTTATAGGATATCAATGACTGGAGATTAAATTACAGTTTCTGTTTAATTCATTAATAGTGTGTCCTTTATTTAAATTAGAATAAAGAGTGTTGTTTGCAACAGTTGGGCAGAATGATTGTGAGTTTATAAGCTAAACAAAACACGCCATCAGGCTCTGTTCACTAGACCCTAAAGCACTCAGACCACGTGAAGTGTTAGTCACCCTGGAACCTGACAGTTACAGGGCAAAGCACAACTTAACCGGCATGGGTGAACTTGCTGGAGAGCCTTAGTAACTGTTCGATACCTTTTTGGTCTGCTATATGCTTACTCTTTTCCATTTTCCTGCTTTTCCTGTCCTGTCTTTGTCTCAGGATTCCTAAATGGTGACCTCTTTGCAATGCAGCGCACCCTTCTAAACCAAAACACCAAGGAGACAGATTTCTAGGGCCCATGGTGTGCCAGGGATGACATCAGACCGTACACATCGTCTCATAAAAATTCACACAAGGTTTATATCTCAATTTTACACATGGGACTGAAATGCGAATAATGCTTCCCCGTAGCCACACAGCTGGGAAGTTTAGATCTCACTCCCTTCAAACCCTTGGGATGAGGTAAATATTCTCAACTCCATAGCTACAAGAACCATCCTAATGGTAACCAGCTATAATGTCATAGAAATGATACTTCCTGGGAAAATTAGGTGTAACTAGTTTCCAGCTCACTTGTGCGCTCTCTCTCTCTCTCTCTCTCTCTCTCTCTCTCTCTCTCTCTCTCTCCTTCCTCTCTGTTCCTCCCTATCTGTCTCTCTTTCTTTCTCTCTCTCTCCTTCTTCTCTTTTCCTCCATACCTGTCTCTCTTTCTCTTTCTCTTTCTCTTCTCTCCCTCCATCTCCTCTTCTCTCTTCCGTCTCCCTCCTTGCCTCTCATTCTCTCTCTTCCTCCTCCCTTCCCCCACCCCTCTCTTTCTCGAATACTAAACCTCACTTTGGCCAGGCACCATGACTTCCTGCATCACAAACACACACAGCAGAAAAAGAACATCAAACACCTACAGTCATGAGAAGGTGGACAGAGTCAAGCAAGGATCATGTCCCATTACTTGCAGGGAGTTCACGGTTCTGATGCCACGTTGCTGATGCCAGGTCTTTCTGCTCCGGACCAATAGGAGCATCCACACATTGGTTAATGAAACCACAAGAAATTTGTAGGAACTTGACTAATCCGCAAGCTTCTTTTCTACAAGAGTTTCTTAATTATTTTTCAGATGTATAACCTTCAGGCAAATGCCCCTTAGAGCCAGCTAGGTTGGTTCCAAAACCTCTCAGAAAGTGCCAGGACCTGGAGACCAAGGCTTCCAACAGAGACACCTGTGAAGTTGGACACTTTACAGGCAAACCACAGCCATGTTTATACCAACTAAACAGTGACTGTTGGGCTATATAGGAAAGCATCTTTAATGCTCCTAGTAGTGATTCTGTCTGGGTATAGTACAGAGCATACCATTTGTGTTTCCTGCTCGTTGTGTCCTAGTTACAAGTTTTCCATTCACAAAAGACTAGACCATCAGTTACCATCCCCACACCATATAATATGCTATCTTATTTGCAGAAGATAATGGACATGGAATAGTTTCTATGGGAAAAATTGCATATAATAATGCCCTAAAAACATTTCTGAGATAATTAGGGGGAAAACAGTTATTCCAGAAGTAAAATAGACATTAATCACGTCCCTTTAAAGGGAGATCTTCGTCATTCCAGCTCCTCCATCCATCCAACTACTCTCTACTTCAGTCTTGGAAAACTCACTTGTCTTCATTGACAAGAAATACAGTCACTCCGTCAAAGTTAAGCAGGATGCAAAATATTGCATTCCATGAAAATCTTAGTCTGAATTTAATTTTTTGCACTTGGTACATAATGACTTTTCCATCTTTCTTCAAAGAAAAGAAATCTTCGATTTCAAAACCATGTGTTTGGGGGGTAGGGTGGGGGGGAATCTGTCCTGAATTAGATCTTTCTGAACTAGTTGCAAGACATTCCCTTCACAGCACCCAGTTTCTCAGTGTGGAGATACGTGAACAAATTGCTCAACCCCGCTAAGTCCTCATTTTAGCGTTGCTGGACTCTTTAGTTCCATCCCATGGCTCTGCATTTAGCAAGCCTGCTGGTTGTCTCAACCATTTACTTGCTTTTTCCCATAAGCGGAAGCTGGATCTAATTTCCAAATGAAAGGCCTCTTGACTGAACATTTATTTTTACGAAGAAGGAATGGCTTTACAGTGTTTGCCATTTAGGCTTTTTTTTTTTAATTTGGCTTTTTTATTCTCTGAAAGATGTGAATGGAAAAATGTTTATCTGCTGGAGGGCTTCACATGCTTCTGCTTTACTGCCTTCATAAGTTCTCATGACAAAAAGAGAGAGGGGGGAGAAAGGGAGGGAGAGAGAGAGGAGAGAGACAGAGGAGAGAGAGAGAGAGAGAGAGAGAGAGAGAGAGAGAGAGAGAGGTAAACAACTAGTTTCTGAAGAAATGTTGAGTCAAGGCTAAATCGGTATAGCCTATGAAGAGCATAACAAATATTAAAACCATCTTATCATTCTACTCTACCTACTTTCCCATGGTTCTGGTTATACTTCCCATCTAAGTAACTAGCATCACCCAGTGATTAATGGTATAGATCCTGAAATACATAGCCATGTCCATACAGTCACGTCCATTCAGTTAGCACTTAATAAGTGTGTGATCTTAGATCATTGGGTTTCACCTTCACCTCCTTGTCTGGAAAACAGGAACAATGCTCACCCTTTGCTGCTACAATTGGACATTAAATTAGATAACATGCACAAAACATGTCAAAGAGCACCAGATAATCACATTCAATAGGAGTTGAGGACACCTAATTTGTGACCCTTATTTCATGATTATGAGTATACAGAAAGTCAGTGTCTTCTTGGCTCAAGTTCACCAGACCCTTGCTACTTAGAGTTGTGGCCATGTTGGTTCCTTTCTGATGGAGCCAAGGGAGACACTGCCCTGCGACTTGACTGTAGCTTCTGGTAGTTTCTGAACAATCTTTGGTGGTCATTGACTTATAAGTTTCTGTCTCTCTATTTTCATACCATTCTCTTTGTGCATGCCCGCTATCTCAAGGGGTAAGAGAGAACTAGCTATAAAAGGCTCAGTCCTTAATCCAATACTCAGCTTCAATAACTGATCTTTCCATTAGGAGCATGAGAGATCTCTATCAGTTTCTTCCTGGTCCCACCACTCCCCACCCCTGTCCAGGAGCAACTCACCATCTTTTTGGCTCTGATAGGTGCTTATACAATTACGTGTTTCTGTCTGAATTCCAATGTTTACTGTAAATCAACTTGTCTACTGCTCACACATCCACTGTAAGGCATCATGATTATTGTTCTGGTGATCTCCCCTGGATGATTATGATAGTTATTATTGATAAACAATAATGCTTTCCCAAGAAATGTTCAATGGTGATTTTGAATTCCAGCTAAGAGTGTTCACCACTTAAATGGCACACATAGTAGGCAGAATACTCCAAAGATGTTCATAACCTGATTTTTGAATATAAAGTATGGGTTGCCTTCAACAGCAAAATGAATTTTTGCTGGTCTGATTTGGTGACTTTCAAGTGAGATAGATGTTCTGGAATGTTCGAATGGGTCTCATCTGATCACGATAGTCTCTAAAACTGGAAGAACTTTCCAAGCTAGAACCAAAAGGAGGTTTTATTAAGAAATAAAGTTGCAGAAATGGAGTTTGAAGAGACCTCAACCTGCTATTGCTGGCTTTGATGGTGAAGAGGTCCCCAAGGCCATCACTTGGAGAAGCCTTTTCCCATTGAGTAAGGCAATAAACTGGAGCACAATCGTCCACATAACAGAAGAGTTCTAAGAAAGTTTATCCCTCACAGATTGGGCCCTGGTGGAAGGATTGTATTCAACCCCTCCTAAAACAATACTGTTTCTCTAGAGCAGTGGGTCCATGCCTGTCAAAAAATTCTCAAGAGAAGGCTAAAGCCTTATTTCAATACAATTTGTATTCAAAAGCAAGAATTGAGATGACATTGACAACAAAATCGATAGCATCCTTGACTTCCACAATCAGCAGCAACATTTTCAAAAAGCATCAAAAATAAAAATTAACGTCCTCATGGGTATCCAAAGCCCCAAAGGGTAGACAATGAGTTAAAAGGTAACGGTTAGAAATCAGAATGAAAGCGTCAGGAAATTGCAGTTTGAACCAGATTTATACTAAAATGGATTTTACTAAGACAAATAGCCTTTCCTCTATCATTAATGGTAATTGTAGTTTCATGGAGGGTTTTGGTAATACGGGCAGGCAGTGTGATTCAGAAGGAAGAATTTCAACATCGCAAAGAAAGTTCAAAACAGTTGGTTTTTCTGAGTGTTTGACAAAGGTCTGGAGAGGAAGCCCTCCCTGGCCTCTGGTCCTCTCTGTGTGCTTTGATATCCATAAAAGTTTATTTGTCTGCGTCAAATTTCGAGGAGCTGTTTGAAATCTTTAGTGACTCCAGGATCATGTTAATTGCATTCACTGGTCAACTTCAAATTCCATGAGTCACACAGTGGCTGAACGGAGTGCAGATGGGTTCCTGTGTGCAACCCACAGACCTTGAGAAGTGTAACAAGTAGAAAGGCCCAAGTGAGGATGTTTTAATTCCACTTAGGAGGGGGAAGGAAATAATCACAGGAGGCAGAGAGAGGAGGGACCTGGGTGGAAGAAAGGAGGGGGAGGGGAAAAGGGGAACAGGATCAGGTATGGGGGGTGGGGAAACAAGAGAGAAGCCCAGAGGGCCAAGACAATGACTGGAGATAAGCCCCCTCAGGTTAGGGGTTGGATGGCAGGTGGAGGGACCTCTAGAAAGCACTAGAGTCTCTGGGGATAAGAGACTCTAAGGACTCAGAGGGGATGACCTTAGCCAAAATACCCAACACTGGGGAGAGGGAACTTCAGTAGACAGACAGGGCCTCAAGTAGAGGGAGGTTACTAACTCACAGTCAAAATTTCTGACCTAGACCTGTTCCTGTCTAAAAGATCTACAGGGACAAAAGTGGAGAGGAGACTGAAGGAAAGGCTGTCCAGTGACTGGCCCAACTTGGGACCCATCTCCTGGGAGCTCACCAAGGCCTGACACTATTACTGATGCTAAGATGTGCTTACAGATGTGAGACTGGCATGGCTGTCCACTGAGAGACCAGCTGGCTGATACAGAAGCAGATACTTACACCCAACCAGTGAACTGAAGTCAGGGACCCCCTATGCTTGAATTGGGGGAAGGACTGAAGAAGCTGAAGGGAAGAGCAATCCCATGGGAAGACCAGCATTTTCAACCAACCCAGACCCCAGGGAGCTCCCAGGGACTGAGCCACCAACCAGGCAGCATGCATGGTCTGCTCTGAGGCCTCTGACACATATGTAGCAGAGGTCTGCCTGCTCTGGCTTGAGTGGGAGAAGATGAGCTTAATCCTGGAGAGACTCCAAGGAAGGCAAGGTCTGGTGGGGAGAGCACCTTCTCGAAGGCAAGGGGAAGGAGAAATGAGATGAAGAACTGTGGGGGAGGAACTAAGAAGAGGGGCAGTGACAGGAAAGTAAATAAATAAAAAAAATAAAAATTGAAAAAAATCTGTATATATAGGCATATACATGTGCACATATGAACATGTTATTGGCATATATATTTTTATTGGTATGTATATGATTATATGTCTATAATTAAATATTTTCCTTCTCTCTCCTTGTCCACTGCATTTCTCAGTCATACTCAAGTGGCAGATAAAGGCAGCTGATCATTTTTGGCTAATGTCCTGTTTTGGTGCAAGACAATGCAATTCAAGGTTGAGGAAATTCAAACTATTAAATGAGAATCAAAATTCTGTTCCCAAATTTTGATTAGAGAGCACATCACCTTGTCTAAGTGCTGCTTATTTAAAAGCTTACATTTCCTTGATGAGAAAATGCAGTCATTTTTAAGTGGGGTGGTCAAGTGAATTAGGGAATATTAACATGACAATTATGCTGTCTTAGTCAGGATTTCTATTCCTGCACGAAACATCATGACCAAGAAGTAAGTTGGGGAGGAAAAGGTTTATTCAGCTTACACTTCCACATTGCTGTTCATCACCAAAGGAAGTCGGGACTGGAACTCAAGCAGGTCAGGAAGCAGGAGCTGATGCAGAGGCCATGGAGGGATGTTACTTACTGGTTTGCTCCCCCTGGCTTGCTCAGCTTGCTCTCTTATAGAACCCAGGACTACAGCCCAGGGACGGCACCACCCACAATGGGCTGGGTCCTCCCCCCCTTGATCACTAGTTGAGAAAATGCCTTACAGCTGGGTCTCATGGAGGCATTTCCTCAACTGAGGCTCCTTTCTCTGTGATAACTCCAGCTTGTGTCAAGTTGACACACAAAACCAGTCAGTACATATGTCAAACATAGATTAGTTGAGCAACCTTGGGGGCAGTTCAGTGTTTCAAATGTTCAAGAAGATGTTCTTTAAAATAGGGTTTTATTTCCCTCAGGACTTAGAGGTGGAATAGATAGGTATCTACCTGTACCTTGAAGGAACAATTACCATAGCAACTTTGCTTTCCTTACATAAACTATATTTTTCTCCAATAAGTGATTGGGAATTTATTAAAAGAATTAGATGAAGGTCTGTGTCGGCTTTTAAGCTTTTGCTTAAGCTGAGACTTCTGCCAGAATGTGTATGCCCTTTTGAGCCAAGGGACTTGGAAGCCACAGAAGCTGCGTTCTTTCTTGCTTCGATCATGAAAAATCTTAAATTATTTACGATAGCTTTTAAAATATGGCATGAACGAAGTGGGTTGCTTTAAAAATACAGATAATTTCTCTGTGGTCATGCTAAACTATGGAACGTTCTGAGATGTAATCGATTGCTGTAGGTATCACGCTGCTGCTGCTCACAGATACAGATGACTTTTCTGACCCAAGGATACCTGCGATTTCAAACCAGCGGCTCTGCCATCATCCTCATCTCATGGCAACGAAGTCTGGATCTGGTACAGAGACCTGGCCTTAAGCTCAACGTTAGGTTTGCAGGAGACGCTGTGTGATACTTAGGTCTAGGAGCTGATGCTGTGCAGTGAATGAACCCATGTTATGTGGCGGACATTCACATCGAATAGCACATGTGGTATTCCTAGGACCGGAGGCTAAGAGCCAGGACCGGAGGCTAAGAGCCACAGGGGATTCCCGGAGCTCCCTGTTGTGAGGGCATGCTGGTTCTCTGGGACACATCAACTTCCCAAACCCGAGTCTGTAACTTCCCAACCAGCACTCCATTTCGCACAGCTCGAGTCAACTCCGGTGCTCTACAAGTTATGCCCCTACTGATCTGGAAAACAAGGTCACAGTGAAAATAGTTAATGACAACCACTAATCAATCCTGGGCTTCATAAATTCCACTTTCTGGTGCATGAAAAAGGATTTGGGATTTGTAATTCAAAGTCCAGACATTTCCTATGGGGCTGCCACTGTGTGTACATGTGGGTTTCTATTAGTAACATTGTGTCTGCTATGGTGGAAAAGATGGGGACTTTCCATGTGAGGGTGGATGCCGTGTTATACCAAGGCCAAATGTTCAGGATGGATACAAGATAATGTTTGTACACCTAGAAGGGGATCTTGAAGCAAGAAGGTAAGAAAGGCTTCTTAGGGCAAGTGTCACAGATTGTCAGACTGTAGGATAAGAAAGATTATCAATAATCAAGAAATCCGTAATGGGAAAAAGTAACCAGTATTTTTCTTAGTAAAGATAAGAAGTCTTGTAAATTATGGAGTTGGAACTAATAACACTAGGAGGCTATATCTGTATCTTAAAGGAAAGAGAAACAATGAATTTGAAATTTGAGTGTACTATCATAGCTACAATATGGAGGGTTGAAGGGAGAGGGCCTAGGCATTTTGACTGTTTTACACACACACACACACACACACACACACACACACACACACACACACACACACACACACACACACAGTTCCTGTCATTCCACGGAAGGTTTTAATGTGCCCCTCTTTTGGCTAGTGCTTATTTTGCCATGCTTGGGGGTCTGAAATGTCTAAAATTAAACAAAGGTGGGGTTCAGATGTAATACTGCCACTGAGGAGGGGCCTGAGTCTATTGTCACCGGCAGCTTTCTGTCAGGGACACTGCGAATTGGCGCCACGGTGTGGCCTTGGAAAGAGGGAAGGGAGAATCTGGACTGTTTGTGTGTTTTTGAAATATTATTGAAAAAAATCATTTTTTTAAAAAAAAATTCCATTAAGAGCACTAGAAATGTGCAGCTGGGCGAGAGAGGGGGAAAGCTGTGCTCTTATTTTAAGCATGTGTATTAATTATTGAACAAAGCTGAGTGGGAGCCTGCAGCTGGAAAGTGCAGGAAACTGAAATTCTAGTTCAGAGTAAATTCATGAAATTACACTTCAGCAAGGGAACTTGCAGCTGGGGGAGGGCAAAGGGGACAGTGATATTTTTTAACTGAAATAAAGCATGGAGCCCTGGCTTTGACACAGTATTGGAAGGGAAGTCCTGGAGTTCGGATCAAAGTAGAATCAGGCGTCACTCTGTACAGCACGAAGGAATCTTTGGCTTCTTGGCTAAGTAGAGATTTTTTTTTTAAAGATGATTATTTGGTATCCATTTTGTAGATCTCTGTAATCTGCGAGACTTCTTCTAGAACTACAGAGTAATAACATTTTATCCCATGAAGACTATTCCGTTATTCTTTAAATTTGTACTTCAATGAGATTTATTTTTCTTGGGATTCCTAAAACAGC
>NC_046156.1:26820960-26840960 GCF_011064425.1 Rattus rattus
CCTCAGCAGGAAATGATCCTTACAGCATGATGGCAAGGGTAGGAAGCAAGCACTTAATAGATGATAACCTTTCTGTTCCCAGTGCAGCTGATTATCTGCCTCTGTTAGTTTAAGGAGGATCGCTTGACTCTGTGTGGCAGACCTGAATGAAAAATAGGTAGGTTTAAGTGTATTTTTGAAATCTGTGTTTTTGTGAAAAAGGAAGAAACAGAGGTAGGACATAAACACAGTCTGCACGCCTGGGTTGTGGTCCACTGCCCCCGACCCCCTGTGCATCTCCAGAGTGTTTTGTCTTACTTGGCCATACTCACTTAGAAGGAAAGAAAGAAAGAAAGAAAGAAAGAAAGAAAGAAAGAAAGAAAGAAAGAAAGAAAGGAAGGAAGGAAGGAAGGAAGGAAGGAAGGAAGGAAGGAAGGAAGAAAGGAAGAAAGGAAGGAAGGAAGAGAGAGAAAGGGGGAAAGGGGGAAAGAGAGAAAGACAAAGAGAAAGAAAGAAAGAGAGAGAGAAAGAAGGAAGGAGCCAAAGTTTAAAAACATCTGGGCTCTGCACTGGGAAATAGTTTTGGTGAGACTGAAGTGATTATGCAAAAGATTATGCAGAAGGAGCAGAGACTGTCTCTTTGTTGTCTTATTTATGAAACCTTTTACTTTCACAGTAGCTTTGGTCAAATGCTATGAAGTGTTTACCAAACCTGTCCTGTTTTCCACGTTTAAAAATGAGCCTTATTTGAAACCACTGAAGGCTTCCCAACTTGGGCATGCATTTGCTCAATGGTCACCCATGATTACAAAAGCCACCCACTCCAGTGCAATTTTTAGCTTTGTCTGTTGGCTGGCTTGTTTGTTTGAGTCCTGCAGTATTGTTCCTCTCAGCTGGACGGCACCACCCTTCTGAGAAGCACCCTAAATTCTGAGAGGTGAAAGGGTTAGCCAGCCACGAAGGACAAGACAGAATATAAACTAGGAAATCAAAACCAAACACTTGGCCCCGAGTCTTAAGACCAAACCATCTAAACCCTCTGTCCACGCTCCATCTAAGTCAGAGAGGCTACATCATCACCTAGGTCTGTCCAAGTTGTTCTGGTGAGGGAGGTGAAGCTGTTGTCCCAGGAAAATAGCATCATCAGGCCATACTTCCCCATGGAAGTGTGGTGTCAGAATCGCAAGAAGGTCCAAATCAGGACACCTGTGTACCAGATCCGCCCAGCTGCGCCCCAGGGCCGGCCAGCGCTGCCTGACGCCATCTGCCGAGCACATGAAATGCCAGTTCCTTGCTGAAGATGGGTTTGAAGGATGAGAATCTTTAAAGAGAAAGCTCACAGCTCGGCTGTGACATCCCTTAAACTTTCTCACATTTTAAAATAAACAATTTTAGGAAGAGAGGATTAAAGGCTTATGTCTGAGAGATGACAAGGAGAGTATATTGTGAGCTCCAGCAAACACTGCCTCAGAAGTCCTCATTCAGATCGGCATTTGGCTTTTCACTCTGGTGACGGATGAAGCATGACCCTACTCTTGGAAAATTCCAGGTGTTAAGCATGTGCACATTCCAGACGTGCTCTGTGTTCCTGGGGCTGGGTTTGCAACAATCAGACCAGAAGGGAATCGCTTTTTTTCTCTAGTTCTTCAGACATTTAACAAGACTTTTGGCCCACACCTTCACTTCCTGTGCGGACAAGCCGGACTCTAGAATCCTTATACTTATTACCATTCTCACCACACATGACACTAACACCTAGGACAGTATATTTCTTTGAATTTGAGGGTTAATTTCCTACAAACCATCAGCATATCCCTATTTGATAATCTGCCTTCCAGTAACTATGAGTAATTATACTGTGCTTAAAATATTGTATTTTCCCCTTAGTCTTTGTGGCCAGTTTTGTCCTGTTTATTCTAATTTTAATGGCGACTTAGAACACAAATACAGTTTAGAATTGTCTGCAGGGAGACAAGACAGGAGCTTCAGTAATTTCTAATGTTTACAGGCAAAATTCTGTGAAGCTCTTGAAATTTCTAAATCAAATGAAAGCTCCAATATGTTGAAAATAATCGTTCTCATTTTTACAAAAATAAGAAACAAAGTGGTTATATTTTAACAGAAAAAAAATAGTAATTCCGTCCGGAAAGTTGAGTCTCCAGAGAAGCAAGGACAGCAAACCCTAAGCTTTTGTGTCACCTACAAGGTCCCTTTTTAATATACCTTTCACTCCTCCTTAGTCAGATCTACAGTGAGTGCTTTGCAGGACACACAGAAGCTGATAAATACAGAGAGATTAATCCATATTTAAAGAAAAATCCTGGGAGAATGTAGGTACCCCACCAATATCAATCACGGATAACATCTAGACAAAGACACCACATACATCTCAGCTATCTGACAATACTGGTGCTCAATGGAGGGTGTTGCTAAAAATATACGGGGTCTTTCTAGTGAAACCACATTTGATGCCAGGCTGCGTTATGCATGGATAAACAATTACTATGGTTCGCATTTATTCTATTTGATTTGTGTGTGCTTGTGTCACAAGCAGCTGTCCGTGGTTTCTCCCTTCTCCTTTCATGTACGCTAGCTGCAGACTATCACTCAGATCCCTGGGCTTGGCCCACTGTAATGATTACTATTGGCACTTTAGGGAACCTGATAACCAGGATCTGAAGTCAATCCTCTGCTCACAGCTTTGGCCGTGCACTTTCTTAAGATATTTAAAGTAACCTTCACATGTCCAGAATTTCCTCCTCCCATCATCAAAGCATCCTCTCCAGCCAGGCCTTTGGCTTTCCCAGAAATGAACTTTTGCTTTTTTTCCTAAATAGAATTACTGGCGTGGCTAAGCTACATTATTTTTTATTTTTTATTTTCTTCTTCTTTTTTCTTTTGTCCTTCGTTTTTGTAAGCCCTGGACCATCAAATATAGTTGCTCTTTGGTGTTGAAAGCTCATATTTCCTAACAAGAAAAAGCACAGTGCGTATGCCAATTCAATTTGTAATCAATCAGTGGGTGATTGTGTCCTAAGACCTGCACATGTACCTCTTTAGCATTTAACGACCCACAGACACTGACATACCCTGGAGCTGCGGCGGCTAGGACTCCTCGGAAGTGTCACTTCAGGAAGATTTTTCTCGTTAAAAGACATTTCTTTCTAAAAACACATTGGAGAAGATACCAACAGAGCCAACAGGCGGGCAAGAAAGTGTCTGAGGTTCCCCAAAGTATGTTGGAAGCTGTGTATTAGTTCGAGCATTGCAAAGGCATTTTTACAGTGTTAACAATTTTAGATTTTCTCTGAAATTTTAACGTGTTTGCATAAAAATAAACCTTTGTGCAGGCATTGTTTTCCTGTCCGAAGGCATGCGTTTTAACTAACAAGTTGCACATGAAGTGGCCTGTGTCATCCAGATTGGACTCCAGGGAGTTGGACTGGGTGTGGCCTCTGCATGACATTTCTTTCAGGAAGAGTGGGCTTTGGGTGGAGAGCGCATTTCTAGCCTACACTGGAACATCGGGACTCTCTCAGAACTCTCTTAGAAGTAGGAAGCATCTTATAAAAACTCTCCCCAGGATTTCTAACAGAGACCGGTTCACAAGATAATACTAGAGATTCTTCTTTTTTTAATTTAAGATTTTATAAATCCAACTGAGGTTTCCATGCTAACATAAATTGTCATTGAAAGGATTACAGGATGCTAATGCCTTGACCCAGAATAACTTGTGAGTCGTATTGGAATTGTTTTAGGAAACAATGCTGATTTTTGTTTGCTTTTGTTTAGGGCTTTTTTTTTTCTTGCATCCTCACTGCATATGGTCACTGAGTTTGTGAAAACAGCAAAAGCCACCAGGTGCCCAGTATTTTGAATGTGACACACTAATCAATATGCATGGCATTGGTTATAGTCACAGGTTAGGGCCAAGGAGAAATAGACATATGGGTTACTTCTGAAGCCAGTCTCAGAGCAAGGGTCTACTACATTCTAACCTCAAAAGAAGGAAATTTCACAGTGATTGATCTAGGGATATGATGTGTGAATATGCCTTTTAAAATCTGTGACAGAGCTTTAAACATGTCTCTGATCGAGTTCAGTTCTCTACTGTGTTTCCGCCCATGTTCTGCCCCTGCGCTTCCCCGTGCTGAGATCTCAGGCCCTTTGCTCTCCATGGCTCCCATGACTCCATGCTGAGGTCCCAGCCAATTCCACACTCCATCTTTGTCATTTCCTCCCATATTTCTAATTCCTTGTAAGCTGCCTCCTCCTGCTGATGTTTCTTTGGTGTTTTGTAAATTATAAAATTAGAATCAGACTTTCTGGGGAAGCAACAAGAGATTTACAAAGAGGAAAATAATCAAAACTTTAACCCCTGCTGGAATACTAGGAAAATAGGAAGATCTCCTTTCTTTACATTATTCAGATGTTTTAGTGGCTGTTTTTAGATACAGCCTTATTCCTACAGGTCATTCCGACTGTCCATCGATGCATCCATAACGCAGTCTGTCAAGACTTAAATGGCTTCATTGTCTGTTAAGATAGGGTGTTTTTACACAGTGGTTAATATCTAGACTTGTGCCATTCATGTATAATGGAAAAATAATAGCTTTTGTTTTATATAATTGAAGTGAGCAAGATGACTAAAAGATTCAGTGTAAGTGTTCCTCCTTAGAAATCTTGATGAAAACATATCAAGTCCTCCAGTCCCACTGCTATAGTACATGGACCTATGAGCCTCTGCTCAAACTCAACATTTCAACAGATTGTCTAGAACACTACGTATTGTCTAGAATTACTACGTATACAAAGGACCCAGCATAGCATATGTGTCTAATAAATGCTGGTTAACTGCGATCATGGTGTCTAATACACTTCAAAAGGAAGCAATTAACAAGTTGATTGATCCACCCCAATAATTTAATTACATCTGAATTTTCATGTATATCCAAGAAAAGATCTTTGGCTGGTTTCTCTGGCCTCCGATGTATACTAGGTGGCCCAATGTAGAGAGAAACAGTAGAGACTCAAACAAGACTGTCTGTCTACGTTTTCTTTTGTTTAATTTTTGCAGTAGTGTGGACTGATCCACAGGACCTTTTGCAGGACACTGTGTATAAAAGGTAAGCACTCAGCTACTGAGCTACATTCTCAGCCACAAGCCTGCCTGACTATTAACTCCAGTTCTCCTATTCATGTGCCATGTAATTTAAGGGACTAAATAGGGGAGCATAACCATCTGCTCTAGAAAGGGATGGATGATGGAAACTGGGCTAATCAGACTTTTACTTTAAGAAAACTCACTTCAGAGAGAGCGTGGAAGACATCTTGCAGAAGCATAAGACACTGATTTTATTTTATGGAGAGTGACAATGATGTCCTGTGAATCTAGGCAGCAACTGGATGACAATAACACAGCCAAAATGGTCAGTGACAAGATGGAGAAATCTTCATCAGAGAAGGTACAATTCCTAGTCTGTTTCTAGACTGGACATTTAGGTGACTATTGACCCTCGTGAATTTTGTAAGGAGTATAATATGCAAAGCAAGCTTTGGAGAAATAAATAATGTTTTGGTTTGAATATATTTGGTTTAGATCATCTTTCAACTGTTCAAACACATATACCTCCTGAGTAAATAAAGGCATAGGCCTGTGTCTACAGATCTAAACATGGAGCCTAACAGCCTGTGTGGCTTTCATTGACTTGTACCACTGGAGCGTCTCATTTTATAGATTTTCAGTAGATTACAGCCATCAAGTTTCCCTAATTTTATTGAAGAATAGTCACATATATAAAAGTCATTACATGTTCTCATTTAACAAGGAAACCAGAGGTCATAAATTATACTGAGAGTCAGCTAAGTTAGAACAGTTTACTTATTTTGAAGAGCAATTTTAACTTACAGAAAAAAAAGAACCACCATGAAAAGTCATGGGAAAAACTTAATGTGCATGGAAATGTTTATCAACAATAAAGGCAGCATACTATACCATTCCAACCAAGCAAGATTCTGGGGTCCACAGAGTTATCACTAGTTAGCAGGGGACAGGAGGGATGAAAAATGGAATGACTTGGAAAGATCAGAGCCTAACGGCCGACTGTCACCATGCCTGTCCCCTTACGATCTGCTCCATTTCCCTTTGACACTAAAATCATGCTGAAGGCAAGGCCTTTAAATTAATCATGCCCTTTAAAAGAACTATAACGATTTTGTGAGAATAAGTTTTTCCCTGATATTCTCATATGTGTGTCCATTGTATCTATGTCTCTGAGATTATGTCAGTTATGCTACTGAAGAGAAAGTTCCTCCATAACAGACGAACATAAATCTCAAAAACTTTGGAAAACGCCCCCTTCTCTGTCCACCCGCTTTTCCTCTGTCCTAGCTGATGGCTGTTTCACAATAATGAAGCTGGGCTTTACTGGGAATATTTCCCAGATTTAATTCATCCTCAGCCTTTTGATCTATTATGGGTCCAAAATACAGCACCCAGGGAGCACATCTTAGGTCTTAGGTATGGCAGGAAGAAAAGGCACGGAGGTCTCCTTGACAGCCATGGGCAGAGCACTGTATTGGCAGGGAGCAAATGCGCTTGCGGAACACAATCATAAGAAGAGCTAAGTGTTTGGCAGAAGCACGGAAGTATTATCCTAGTACTGAGGTTTCAAAAGAAAATGCAAGAAAACCAAAACCAACGGGCCATAATAAAAAATTAAAAACCTGAAGCTATTTTTCCAGTCTCAATCTCCTGCTTCTTGCACTTTGTTTCCACAGCAAACGTGTAAATCTACCAACAGGGAAACTATAGTCGTGCTTTTACAATCATAAGTTACTCGGGTTGGTTGATGGTCTAACTCGGAGTTGACATTTATAAATTTAAGATGAGACGGTCTTAACTTTTTCAATTCAACGGTTTTTAATGATATAAGTGCCCAGACAATTACTGTCGATGTACTGGTTACAAGGCCCTGGGTGTTAACCGACTGCCTCAAGGTCTAACATAAATGACTAACTCTGTCTGCTGTGCCTGCATCTAATCTTCTCTCAGGTTCACCTGCTAGGCTAGGTAGACATTTTAACCATCCTAACAGTGTCTGATAATATCGATGACGTGTGCGTGGAGATAAGGATGCTGATGCGAGGTTTACAGATGTCAGGAACTTTAAAAGGCCCATAGCGTTTGCTTACAATTCTAATAGTAGTGAGAAAGGAAGTGAAGTGATCCGGGCCCACAGCTGGTAGAGTCAGAGAGTGGCACAAGTTCGCAGGTGGACGCCTCTCTTCACAAGGCCTTGTCCCTAACACCAGCACTGTGGATTCTGAACATCTTCAGAAAATGATGCTGATTGCCAAGAATGGGGCCGGCGATCTCTGCTGAGCACAGCTCATAGTTCATTGGCTCAGCGTTATTCAAACTGTGAGTTTTAATCACTAGTTCAAGTAATAATGACTCGCATTTCTGAAGGAAGTGGATGAGGGAGGAAGAGGAGGAGGAGAAGGAAAAGGAGAAAGAGATACTGATAAAACAGGGCAGAAAAGGAAGGGACGGAAATTTTAGAAAGTGCTCCGTTGCCAATCATAATAGAATTTGTGCTTACAACATTGCTGGGGAGCGTGACAGGAGAAGGCCATGCTCGATCACAATGTGAAATACATTTCTGACTCTGGCAGGAAAGTCTTAAAGCCATTGGCCCCTATCCTAGTGAGCCTTGGACCAAGGTCAAGCAATCTGCAGCCTCTGTAGTTCCATCTTCCTCCCCTCCTTCGAGATGCACTGCAGCCTCAGCCAGGCTTCCCGATAATCACATCACTGAAGTGTCGGGCCTGGGAAAGTAGCAAGGACGACACAGTCACAGCCACTTCCCTTCATTAATTTTGTTTAAAGCCCACGGATACAGTTGTCATCGAGACACTGTAATCTTTGATAACACATCTGAACATGCACAGACTTCCAGCGGCTAAAAGAACCACGCACAATTTATCTCCGATTGGGTTTTTTTTCCCTTTAATCAATTCAAGACAATGAACTTAATTCTTACACAGAGCTCGGCTGACATCGGGTTTACTGAAAAACATGGCTTTGAGTTATTTGGAGGGCTTATATTAGGGTTGATGGAGCCAAGACCTAGGGAGAATTCTTTTACCACCACGGGTCCTATCTGGGCAGTATTGCTCTCTTTTGAGAATAGGCTCAAATATATAAGATGAAGAAGTAAAACTAAATCAGTATCCATGTGCCTCTTGGGTACTAGCTCAGTCTCTTTATAAGTTCTTGATGCATTTAAATTTGTAGATGATAAGATGTCAGTCTTAACAACCATTATGCAGATAAGAATGATCTTGTTTTCTTATCAAATATTCAAGCATTTTTTAAGTCTTAAGACGTGGTTCGAAAGGAGAGTAAGAGCGTCTTCACATTGAGCATAGCAAGGTTATAGCAAAATATATATATATATATATATATATATATATCCTTTACTATCTAGTTCAAGCTGTGTAGAATAAATAATCTGTTAGTTATTTAAAGTATTATTGTACAACTTAGAATATGTAACACTTTATAAGCATAAATTGTTACTATGTGTTCATTTTAACTAAACATAAGAGGCTTTAATACCACATGCACCACAGAGCAGAGTGAAAAATCCTTTAAGTTCCAAGATTTCAAAATAGCAAAGATTTAAAAACAAACAAACAAACAAACAAATCAAAAACCATACCTGCTTTGGTAGGGACCTACATATCTTTCATCACCAGGAGGTGGTGAGACAGAATAGAACAGGAGAGGCTCTCTGGTCTGTCACGCTTGAGTCTTACAGCCTATATCAGTCCAAAGGTTTTTCTGAGAGTTGTAAAAAGCCAGGCCCTTTTTTTTGCCTGAGTTCTGACGGTTTGACGTTAGATGTGAATGGTTTGTGTTTTGTTACTGAGGATTGCTGTTGTTTCTAGCATGCTTTCCAGAACTGTTGTGGAAAAGATGGGACTCGAGGGGTTTATCATATTAAAGAGAGACACCTACATTCTTAGTAAACGGCTCTATATAAAAGGGAAAATCCTCTCTATCCTTGACTGAAATTAGGAGTCTGAGAGAAACAAGCAGACGGGCATGGGAGAAGGGCCCATGTTTGCAGGTAGGTGACAAGAGTAGGTAATCCGAGGAGGAAATAAATAAAGCAGAAACAGCCCAAAATTAGAGAGAGAGCGAAAACTTGGGCGTTCGAAGTTAACAACGGGCCACAGAGTGCTGGGGAACAAGGACTTTAAGTTTTATTACAACACCACAATTCAGGTCAAGCCCTCTTTAAAGGGTGTGCAAGAGAAACCACTGTTTGCCTAAGACTGCAGTTTCCGATGATTTGAAACTGAAAATTCACTCTGTCTTCCCATTTGGATGAAAGCTTATACTTCATTCTTAACTGACTAGAAATACCATCAGCAGATACCATTGTTTCTCACATACCCTGTTAAAAAGAAATTTATTTGCACATTTCCGTGAGATGGACTTAATCCGCAACATTATGAGAATGCTTCTAATGTGTGGGAATTATAAAACCGTAATTCAGGGTGAAGTGTCAAAGCTGGGGGGAAGGTGGAAATGCTGCATTTCCAGTTTATCACTGCATCTCAAACACAGTTGATATGCAAAGAGCAGTGTCCGCATCCTGAATTCTGAGCACAGTATGTAGGCCCGGACTCTGAAAAGCATTTGAATGTCCTGCTTTTGAGGAATTGTCTTAACTTTAAACATCATCAGATTAATGTTCTTGGAGCAGACTGCCTGAGTACGCTCAATTACTTTGGTTCCTGTGGTTAAGCAAATAATATTGTCTTGGGTATTAAAACCCCAATTTGTTACGATTGTATCCTTGAAGTCCGAACTATTCTTGCTTCTGCACTCACTCCCTAATTTTTCCGGTTACCCAGTAATGTGCTAGCTTCCCTTCTACGGCAGTGACACACCATCACTTTTAATGCTAGCATTCAAAGAAAAATGTGGAACAGTACCGAGTTCTTTAGCTGGTCTTATTCTGCGATTCCCAGCCTTGTGTGTGTTTGTGACTGCTTCAGGCATATCATATGGTCTAGTCACTTCTCCCTGTCTTGCTAAGGAGGATTAAACAGGCCATTCCTTGGTACATGGACACAATAATGTATGTTTCTGTACAGGCTGAGGGAGTGATGTCAGCAAACTGAGAGGGTGTGCTTGTAAGATTTTTCTTATATGTTAGACTGTGTGATTCTCATTCTTGCCATCCATGGTATTACTGTTATTGGGAAGTTGTTGTTATTTTGATGTTAATTTTACATATTTAAAAGAGCTAGAGACATTGAATGACAGTTCCAAAGATTTCCAGCGGGGCAGTGGTGAGCTACTCTTCAAAACCAAAGAACCGGAAGGCCATTTGATAGCCTAACAAGCAGCTAGAAGAGAGAATGACAAAGAATTTTTAAAAGGCAATAAAAAGTCTAAATACAGACAGTTCCTCTGAACTATGAGAGTAAACTGTAGCAGACACCCCACGGAGGAGGCCTGGTCTCACGGAAGTGTTCACATTCTGAGACATGTGTGTAGCAGGATATGCTGTTCACGTGAAAAATATCCCAAGAACATCCTACTTTACTGATGACGCCACTGTGTAATTAGATTCGAGAGGTGTGTGGATGTGTTCTCTCTCTGTCTCTCTCTGTCTCTCTCTCTCTGTCTCTCTCACTGGGTGTGTGTGTGTCTGTCCTCTGTCTCTGTCTCTCTCTCTCTCTCTCTCTCTCTCTGTCTCTCTCTCTCTCTGTCTCTCTCTCTCTCTCTCACTGGGTGTGTGTGTGTCTGTCCTCTGTCTCTGTCTCTCTCTCTCTCTGTGTCTCTGTGTCTCTGTCTCTCTGTCTCTCTCTGTGTGTGTCTGTGTGTGCGTCTCTGTCTCTCTGTCTCTATCTCTGTCTCTGTGTGTGTCTATCTGTGCGTGTGTGTGTGTGTGTGTGTGTGTGTGTGTGTGTGTGTGAGACCTGCATGCAGGTACTTAAAGAGGCCAGCAGAGGGCACCAGACCCCTGTAACTGATGCTGAAACCAAATGTGAACTACTTGATTTGGGTCCTAGGAAAAAACTCTAGGGTCTGAAACGCACCAATGACTCTTAACTACTGAACCATCTCTCCAGCCCATGTTTTCTTCACATACCAAATACCTCACTATTTAGAAAACTAGGGGAATTAAGGCGAGTTTCACAAGCTGTCTGTAGGACCATTAGAGGTAGAGCAGTGGAGGGCTAGGAGTCACGTCTGACACAAGGTGGATGGTCAATCAATAGTACTACTTAGTAACATTTAACATGTACTCTAAGTGCTTGCACGCTTGTTTAAGGAAATCAAACATTAGGTCATAATAAGTTATTCTTCTCTCCAGGAGAAAGAATATATGCTTTACCTTATCCACACAATAACTCAAAATATTGAAAGTTACCACCTTTCCCTCATTGAGATGCTGATTGACCTAATCATTTAATGTAATTAATCACTCATTGATTTTTAAAATTTTTGTTTTATCCTGACCCTATATATACAGCCGTTTAATGTGTAGATTTGAGCTATTTGAACTTAAACTATTATGTGCACCAAATTATAATGTACCAACAAATTAATTGAATTAGATGCTGCTAAAGATTTGAAGGAATAACTGATTTATATCGGTCCTATTATTTTACTACGGGAACAAGTTAGCTAGCGATCTCTTAAAATGTCACTGCTTTCATGGGATCTTCCTGATTTGCTTTTCATATTTCTAATTCGTGGTTCACTGATGAATCCAAACCATTTTTAACATCTTACAAAAATTATCTGCTTTTCAGTGGTTGGTACAGTGCAAGCCAATTACTTAATGGTACAGTGACTTTAATATCAGATTGAAACTGTCAGCCTTAAAGATCTCTCTGATTCAATTTACCATTATCCAGAGAGTAATTCACAGCGTTAACTCTCAAGAAGGATTCTGACTAGATACTGGTGCTGTTCATGGCCTCCCTGTTATTAACTTGGAACCAGAGAAGGCAGTGACCCAAAGTTGTCATCATGAGACACTCATTGAGAAGCCATTATTTTAAATATTTGGATGGTGACTTTTCATCCTGTGGACAGATGTTCCTATTTTTAAAAAAAAAAAAAAAAAAAAAAAAAAAAGAAAGACCTTCCCAAATTTTGTATCAACTGACCTTGTTGTTTGAGAGAATGGCTTAGATTTGTACTAAAATGAACAATTAGGGAAAACATGACGCCCTCCCCAGATTCTGGCCATAGTACATAGAAAAAAAAAAAAGAGTATTCTGATTCCTTACCTGAAATAGCAATGCTAAAGTTTGTTATGCATTCTATCTTAAATCTTCCTATGCAAAATTAACATGCAATGACAAAGAATGGGAAATAAATCTCTTGGTCGTTACTAATATTACTTCTGATTTTTTGTTTCAGTTCATTTGGATTTTCAGACTCTATTGTTTTAGGGTAGCGTTGAGAAAGAGAGACAAAGAACACCAAGTTTCTGGGTAGGAAGTTGGGAGAATCTTGCAGGAATTGGAGAAAGAAAAAGAATATAATTAAAATATATGAAAAAATTTTAATAAAAACAACTAAGGGACTCATGCAGGCAGTATATGGCAGAAATCTTATCAATGATCAGATAAATAAGGTGATGGTTTATCTCTTTTTATACACCAATACAAGTACCTAGAATATAGTAAGGCAAATCAACGTAACACATTTTCAGAGAGGAATAATATTGTAATTCACCTTGACATTGCCTTTATATTAAAGAATAATTGCAGGCTGACTTTAAATGATAAGTATATTAGCTACTATAAATCTCTTCTAGAACTTCAGGGATGATTTTAACATATAATTTAAATGGTCACATACATAAAGAATCAGGGAAAATAGTGCCCTAAAATGGAATATAGCATTACCCTTCTATGACATCGTTGCAACTTTAAACATAGATTTGGGAAGGAGGGAGCAGTGTAGAAATTTGTATCCAGGAGAATGATAATAATAAAAAAAAATCGTCATTCAGTCAGAGTCACAGCTGGAGTGAATTTAAGCCACCTTGTCCTTTTGCTCTCTCTGGTCTGGCACAAAAATAAAATGATGGATACTTATACTTAGAGCATCATTAAAATGCTTCTCCTGCTAGTCATAGTAAGCTTCCGCTTGTGTCGGTGGTCTGCTCCGTAGAAGCGACCAGGAAAGCAACAGAATATAAATTGTAGATTGTTTCCAAATATTCTCAACTGTTTTTCGAAAGCTTAACTATAAAATGACCCACTCATTTTGTGATATCCAAGAAGTGTTGGCCGGTTATTTATGTCCTAGCAGGGAGAAGTTGGGCTAAGGTTAAAATAAATCTTGAATAATTTTAGAAAGCAAGGCTAGTGGCTACAAAAAGAAAAAGAAAAGACAGAGTAATTCATTTCACCTGGTGTTTTGGGGAAATTTTCACAGGTACGGATAGAAATTGTAAATTTCTTCTTGAAAACGTGATCTTACGCTTTCCGAAAGAGAAAGCGAGCACTGAGAGAAAACACATTGCCGACCAGAGGTGCTGTAGGGGGATATAGCGTTTTTATTAAAGAAAATGAAATCCACCAATATCGGCGGTCTCTAAAAGAAGTCCCCCAAGTTCCAAGTTCAATGAGTTTCAATAATGCTTTGCTCAGAACTTGGTTTCCTCTGAGGAACTGTCCTTCAAGTAGCCAAACTGTATTAGAAAGTTATAGAATCGGGGTTGCATTAAACTAGCTGGAGATCCTCTCCACAGATGGGACTCCAAGCAGCTCGTCAGCATCTTAAATATAACTATTTGTCACCGATCAAATAGTGTCACCGATCACTTTTTAGATGTACTTGGCCTTTGTATAGCTTGCTTTCAAGTTCAACACAGCAATTAAAAGACCAAGTGTGATGCAGAGAACAGATGAATGTGATCTCAGGTCCACAAATCTAGAAGGTTTTTCATTAATGCACAAAACACTGTGGAGTATAAAGATGAAAATGATTGTTTGATAGCTTTAGAATATTCCTAAGTTTGTTTGGAAGGTGCCCCGCAACATCCAATATGCAAATCTCTAGAGACGCTATCGGGCGACGGCAAAAAAAAATATGTATTTATTCCCATGATTTCGAAGATAATATTTAAAATTACTTTTGGTTTCAAACATGTGAAATACTCCCCTTAGGAACTGAAATACATAAATGTTACAGATATGTATCAGTTGTGATTTGTACTGTACACATATACAGCAAGCACATTTTTTAAAAACCCATTAGCAACACCAGAAATGAAAGTTAACTTAAAAGAATAGAATAGTTCATTAAAAAATCATTTTTTCCTAATTAATTTCATACCAACTACCTGTATATACTACTCTCGATTTTCTTTGTCAGTTCCCACTCTAAGTTTTCGTGGTGTCTTTGAAAGGAAACCTAAGTATTTTCTATGTCAGTTTCCACCATAAACCAAAATAGTCCCCTACAACACCTCTGGTCAGCAATGTGTTTTCTCTCAGTGATCACTCGCTCTTTCTGAAAATGTAAGGGCGTGTTTTCGAGGAGTAATTTACAATGTACTCACCTTCCCTACAGAACAGGAAGAACCTATAAATTAAGAACACTTCCCTTTCCTGAAATTAAACTGCACCAATTCTGAGAAACCCTGGAGCTTACTTAGCCTTATTTTCACTTTTGTGAACCAACAGATAATTAAATTTCTTCCAAAAATTTATTCTGTAACAGCAATAAAATTTGTATTTTGACTCCCTATTCTGAAAGTTTTAAATAGATGGGTGTTAAATTTCAGTTTACTAAAAGGAAGATTGAAGACTATGTTTCTAAATCTCTCGATGGGAGGTCGGTCATATCCTCGAGATTCCCCCCTCTGTATCTTTAAGGACAGATATTTCGATGTCATCAGTCACAATGGAAGATGATGGACAGAGCTAAACTTCTTAAGCCTTGGGTGGTTCTCCAGAAACAGCTGCTTCCATCAATGGGCACTGCTTTCAGTCTTCTCAACTGAAATTTGCTACAGGATGGGCAAAACTGGGTACCAACACCGCTGTTCTAGATCTCTCTCTCTCTCTCTCTCTCTCTCTCTCTCTCTCTCTCTCTCTCTCTCTCTCTCTCTCCTTTGAGCATGCTAGCCGCTTGCTCCTCTTGCTCTCTAAAAAAAGCAAACCAGCAGTGGATCATTTCGCTTGGGTGGATTTCCTAAGTTACTCCCATTTGTGAAAAGTAAGACTTTTGGAGACTTATCTATTTATTATTATTATTATTATTATTATTATTATTATTATTATTATTATTATTATTTATCCAGTGGGATACAGAAGATAGAATAAGGGTTCAAATAATTAATTTCTCATCTTCAATGAACCACCTTGTTTTCATGAGAGTATATGCTTTAAACCAAACCACCAGTGAGAAGACAGAATAGATACAGTGTAGTCCTCCTAGATAGCGACTATCTTCCCGCTGCTCACCATGGCAGTTTGTTTTGCTTACTCTTAATTCCAGTGTATTAGATTCTTGAGAACCTATATTCTAAGAATCTCTTAATTATTCTTAAATACCTATAATGAAATATATTTTGTATGCTAAGCTCTGTGAACATATCATGAGTTCAACTTACTTGCAAAATAAATAATTACATATTTAAATTGATGGGTTGAAGCAGTGGTTGCAAACTTAAAAAACACATACACACATAATTAAGGAGGGCTTCGAGGGACAGCAAAGATAACCTATAGCTATCTGTCTAAAGGTATGTTAGCAAAATATTAAGGGTGAGTTAAATTTGGAGATGTTCTTTAGTTCACTCTGTAAGGCCCTCATGGCTGCTAGGGTGACTGGTGGATTGACAGAATAACATTAGGAATAAGGGCCCTCAGTGATGTCAGAAGTAAGGGCATGCTGCAGAAACTCCAGGGATGTATACATGGATAAGACAGAGACGAGCCTGGAGAGACTGGTGATTTTCTGTTCTTGGGAGAACTATAGCTCTCTGAAAAGAAGAAGGTCTGGGTTCGGTCCCAGCTCCAAAAAAAAAAAAAAACCAAAAAAAAAAAAAAAAAAAAGAAGAAGGTGAAATGAGAAGAGAGCGCTCTGCAGTAGATAATCTGTAAATGTCCTTTCAGCCGAGGACCCTAGCTCATGATGGACCTCAAGGAGAAGGTTAAATTAATTGCACTTGAAAATGTTTGGGTGTCTCCCCCGGAAACAGAAATGGTAAGAGGTTGCTATGTTAGTGTGGAGGTGTGTAAGAGAGGTAGTACATGCAAAACTCATGTATGCATGTATGTATGTATGTATGTACACATGTACATATATGTATCATTTCTTATTTTCCTTAAATTCTTTTAATGTCCTGGGATTGAAGCCTTTGCAGTCCTTTAAGAGAATAGCTGACATTTGGGGGATTTCAAAACACTGGGAAGCACTTTCATAATGCAAAAGCAGTGCGCGAGCGCGTGAGCACACACACACACACACACACACACACACACACACACACACACACACACACACACACACCAGGCACTCAGACCATGAGAGGGCAGTAGGGGACCAGGCTCAGGCTGGAGTCTTCCCTGGCTGTCCAGCCTTCACTGCCAGCCTTGCCTCTGCCTCCCGGGCTGTGGGCAGCTGCAGCTGATGACAGCGCGCTGAAAGCGGGTGCAGCCTCAACTCTGAGCGAACCAGAAAACCCCGCATCTGTTGAACGTGCAACTCCGCCTGTGGTTGACACGTGTGAAAGGTGCATGTGCTGTTTTGGCAAACAGGCTTCCCCCAAAAGAAGCGGAAGGTGGAGCTGTGGCGGTTCCCAGTGCCCACAGAGCCCCCTCTTCTGGCCACCGCGCACCGACCACACTTGGTACCCAGTGTGTTTGTGTGTGCGCGCGCCTGCGCGCCGGGGCGCGAGCTTCGCTTCAGTTCCCTCTGGGTGTCTGCATAACCCTTTGTAAATGACCACCAATCTATCTCGCTGTGTGACAGACAGCAAGACGCCCATGGGAAGTGCCCTCTCTCAAAACCGGCTTTGGTATGCCTACTGTGTTTCAGGCACTTAAGACATTGTCATCCTCACCTCATTATTTTCTTCCTGCCAATTGATTTATTCTCAGTTCTACTTGACAGAGAGATGTGAGTCTACCAGTGCTAAGAGTTAGGCAGAGAAAAATAGCGCCAAAGAGAAAGAGAGCGATGCCCCTTCTCAGCACTGTAAAATGTTTTGGGTGCCTGCGATCCAAATTCTCACTGCACTGTGACATCCCGCGCTGTCACTTATACCACTTATGAGTTTGGATCACACAGAAACTTTTCATTGGAAGACAACAGCAGGCCCTATCTTCCGGAGTTGTGAAGATTAAATAGGTAAACGCTTAGAATCAAGGCTAGCACATCCCAGTGGCTATGTCATCAGCTTCTGTTCACATCCATAGCATCCTCATGTCGGGTGGAAGGACCATTCTGGCCACTTTGCCAAAGAAACGCACTAGATCTTAAAACATACCCGTGTCTCAACCCAAAGATGAGACAGAACTCTAAACCTCCCGCTGTACACAAACATCCCAGAGACCAGCCAAACACCCAGGTCCTGGCTCCTATGCAGACCCAGCTTCAGCAACCCCCTCCCAAACAGTGCCACACCTGGCTTGGGCAAGGTTTTGACTTTTGCAGGGCTCAAAGGCAAACTGTTGAGGCACAAGCTCTGGTCCCTACCTCTCCTGGCTGAAGAGAGTGTTTGCGGAGGTTTCCTACCTGCCCCAGGCTTTTGCCCTTCTTACTGCCGCCGAAAGCCAGTCCTTGGTTCATGCCCGCAGATCGATTGGCAGCCTGAGCAGGCGTCTCCCCACCTAGAGAGGACTTGATGGAGTTGAGTTTGGCCCGCGAGCTGCTTAGCTGTGAACTCTCCACCATCAGCACCGCGGCCAGTAGGAGAAGGCAGCGGGATGAATCCTTGACCCGCATCAGCGCGGCCATCTCCGGGTGAGGGGCTCCCGGAGTTGGGTGGAGCCCTGAAAGATGTGAAAGCCAGGAGAGTGAGGACGCCGAGACTCAGCCCCTCACGATGGGGCTGGTGGGCTCCTCACAGACACAGTTCCCCCAACCCTTCCTGGATCAGACACTCGGGACTCTTTAGAACTCGGTCTTAAGCCTCAAGCCTGGAGCAAGCGCGACCCCAGTGAGACCCGCTCCTCTGGCGGGCAGGAAGTTCTGCAGTCCCTGGAAGCAATCAAAGGCCAGACGCCTTCTCGCCAAGGAGGCGTGACCCAAGGTGCTGTTAGACCCAGCCCTGCAGATCGCCCCGCCGGCTTCTCTTGGTGTGCAACACCTTTGCTCTTTCGCCCGATTTTCCGCGATGATGGAATCCTCCCTCTTAGCCGCTCCTGGGTTCTCCCCCCAGCTACTTCTTCTTTTTCTTTTTTCTTCCTTCCTTTTTTCTTGTTTCCCCCGGCTTCGGTTGCTCCTCTGTCCTCCCCTGCGCTTTAGCTCTCAAACTTTGCACCACTCAAGTCCCTCTTTTCCAGGTCCGCAGGCTTTGTGACTGGTGATCAAGAAGCTCCCCCACCCCCTCCGCCGGACTCCGGAGAGCTGAGGCAAGCTGAGGTCCCAGCAAGCGCGCTCCCACTGGTGCGGTTAAAAGTTGTCCCTTGGTTCACACGGGGCCACCAAGCCCTGACAGCGAAGCAGTGATGCGCTGCGCGGAGGGCCAGTGCTCTCTTGCTGCTCTCCCCCGCCCTCTTAGCTTTTTATAGCTTTCCTTAGTGGGTTTTTCCTCCGCCCCCAATTCAAGAGTGACAAAGAGTGAAAACGCTTCTCCCCTCCACCCCACGTTCCCGCCTCCCCTACCCCCAGAAGGCGCTCTTTCTGAGGCTGTCTCTCCTGCTTCTCACCTTTCCTACCGTCCCATCCCTCCTTCACTCTGCAACCAAACTTGGGGTTCACCTCCAGAAGAACAAGAGGGGAGCTCGTCCTGGCTGATCACAGCTCCGAGAGTGGTTGGGAGTTTGGAAACAGAAGGGAATGAAGAGGAAAAGTTGTCCCTGTTTGTGGCGACTGCCACTAATCACCGCTTCTTAGTTTTCCCACCAGGCTCTAGCCTCCAGCTAGGAGAGCTGGAAAAGCCCTGTAGAACATTTGTAAGTTAAGTTAGCTTCGTGGATTGTGTACAACTTACTTAGATTTTAGCCTGTGCCTCTCGGTTAACGTGCTGTGCGAGGCTGCCCCACAGTAGATGCATCGTGGGGTTGCACTTCGAATGGGGGCTATGAACAAAGGGGGAGGCAAGAGAACAAAAGGAAGAGGGACTACAGAAAGGGGGCAAGAGGAGCAAAGAAGGAGGAGGAGGGGGGATAGGGGACCAGTCTTTCCCCAGTTGAAGAGCTTGGATCCCCCCCCCATTCCTCACCCACCCTCACATACGTAGCACACATTTATCCAATCAAGGAGTGAGGAAGGGGAGTGTGGGACCTCGCGGCTTGAAGAGGCACTTTTAGGATGCCAAAGCGTCCACTGCAAAGAGGAAATCCCAGGCAGGAATAAAAAGCCTAATGGGGAACCGGATGGGTGGCGAAGTGGGCAGAAACTTCTGGTCCTGCCTCTTGAGAGCTGCCCCGCTTCCCCACCCCACCCCGCCGCCAGGCTTGAATAGTCTCTCAGGTCAATCTTTGAGGCTCAGAGTCCTGCACTCTTCCACAGAGGCACAGAGCTACCGAGCGAACCACCAGGAGCGGACGCGCTGGCTGGCTTGAGGCACTTGGGGGCGCCAGTAACAGCAATCAGCCAGAGCACACAGAGCAGAAAGAAGCTTTGTGGGCAAGCTCTGGGTTAGGAGAGGTTTCGTCACCCAGGAGACCAGGAGCAAAGGTTGCTGCATGTTTCTTTAGCAGTTCAGTCATGCAGTGTCCTTGAGTCACAACTTGGAATCAGAGAGGGGACGCCCGCTGTGACAAACAGGCTCCGTAGCACAATTTCTCGA